>NC_137080.1:22469481-22660298 GCF_951640355.1 Cnephaeus nilssonii | reverse complement strand
GGAACCATAAGAAATGCAAAAAATTCACTGCTCATAACTCTTTCTCTAATTGCCCCCCTTAAAAATCAAATTGCCCTCCTGTGGGGCATGTGGCCCATGTTGGGAAGCACTGATCTAAAGTGATATTTTAATTTCCATCTGCACTATTTCTTCATCTATCTCTCAGTTGGCTTTTAACTCAAGCCTGGGAAGAAAGGGGGTGCTATATATCAACCCCTTCATATACCAATTAAGAATCATGGCCTTGGACACTGGGGTAGCAGATCCTCCTGTCCACTTTGAATAATCACTCAAGCATTCATTCTTTTATTCAACACATTTTAGCAACTGCCCACGTTGTGCTAGACATAGTTTTTGGCAATGGGAATATGGCAGAAGACAAAAATCATGACTACAGAAGAATATAGGACTTTAGCATAGACAATAAATACATTGAACTTGTTGATGATTTTTGCTTTCCTTTCCTTGGTTCAATCATCAATCAAATGGAGACTGCAACCAAGTTATCAAAAGAATGCTGAGACTCAGCAATGGAAGAATTAGTGAAGATCACCTAGAGCAAAGACATGTCTTTAGAGACCAAGGCTAAGATCACCCACATCCTCACATTCCCAATTACTATGTACAGATGTGAAAGTTGGACAGTGAAGAAGATTAATAGGAAAAAGATGTATTCATTTGAAATATGGTATTGGAGGAGAGCTCTACAGATACCCTGGACTGCCAGAAAGATGAACAAGAAGGTCCTAGAGCAAATTAAGCCTGAAACATCACTAAAGGCAAAAATGACAGAACTGAAGCTGTCCTATTTCAAGCATGTCATGAGAAGGCAGGGTTTTTTGGAAAAATAGAAAGCAGCAGAAATAAAGGTTAGACCAAATATGAGATGGATTGACTCCATAAAAGAAGCTATAGACATGAGTCCACAGGAGCTGAGCAGGGCTGTTGAGGACAGGACATTATGGACATCACTCATTTATAAGGTCACCAGGAGTCAGAGCTGACTTAACGGTACCTAACACACACAATTCCAATTTCATCTTTCCTCAAAAGGTACATTTGAAAATTGGATCAGAGTGAGCAGAAATGTAATTTCCATGGGTGCAAGCAGAAAACAATTTCATTCTATTTCTTCATTGCCCTTTCAAACCTGCCTATGGAGGTATTTCTTTTCTGCCTGTTGGATAAAATCTAAGATAGACCCCACAAATCTTATAATAACTCTCAGGAAATAAAAAAGACCTCCCATTTGTAGTCTTGGTAACAGCTTTATTTCACTATCAAGATATCTAGTTCCATGTATATAGTAAGAACTCCAAACTTCATTATGTAGAAGCTTCTTCCTTAACTCAGCTCAGATCACCTTTGGACTGAAAACTTGCAATGGAACAGATGGGCATGATCAGTTTTCTTTATATTTCCTTGAGCTTCTTTTCTCTACCAGCTGATCTGGGGCTATAATTGAGGATGGGTTATGGAGGCTCCAACATGACTTCTTTCTTTGAGTGCACCTGTGAGGTCTTCAGAGCACCCCATGAGACCTCACATTGCCTGACATGGATGATACACTCCCTAACTGAACTGTTCTGACAACTCCCACCCTCAGCATCAGACCCAGTGGGGTTCCTTTGCCCTGAAACTGATAGGGTTACCTCATTAGGTTGCTCTCCTGTGTAAGGCTCCTTCCAGATCCATCCATTTACAATCCTCACTGTCCACTTGGTCCGTGGTATACTCAAACATCCTTGAGTATACCACCCGCCCCCATCACAACCCTCTTTCCTTTCCTGTCTTCACATGTGGTTTCAGCTTAGTCTTTCTGCTTTGGCTTCATAGGTATGGCTCAAACACATCCCCAAACTCTAGGAAGCACCCATAAAGCTTTCCAACTGTGTCTCTGAAGCCAAAGCAGAAAGACTGAAGCCCTTCTCACTAGGCTTGAGGAAAGAGGAAGCAGCTCTTTCCCTTTCCCAATGAAAAGAGCCTCAGCTTGCCAGCCTTTTTTCAAAGGAACTCCCTCTTTAACATTCACCTCTTACATCCTTTGGTGAATGTTAGAATAGGATGTTAGGGTAGGTCAGGAAAACAGCCCCTTTCAACAGCACCTCCTTTGGGAATGTGAGAACACTTCCACCTATTATTTTCAACTCAACCTTTTGAGGCTATAGTCAGAATTGAGAGCAAAGTGTCCTATATTAAACACCTTTTACAAACACAAAAGGCAGGGTTCAGAGTACCCTATTCTTTCAAGCCCAGACTCCTTTTAAAATAAAGGGGTTAGGATTCTGGTTCAAAATGTTGGAGGAGCATATGTATTACAAGTAAAGAAATGCAGAGGGGAAAGCAACCCCAATGAGTGGATTAAAGATTTTGACTGATTTCTGGAATGCAGGAAAAAGATTGGGGCGTACTGTATTGAATGACAAGACAAGCCATCCGTCAGGAGAAGACTGCCACATAGGTGGCAGCTGTCTCCTTTGTAAGCTCCAGGGAGGCACTAAGCTTAGCTCGGGCCTATTCAGAACAGAAGTGGGGGGCTGGCATGTGTTGGAAGGCTTTCTACAGAACAGTGATGCTGGTGGCTGCTTTTCCATCTGTCTTCACCCTTAACAGGCAGCCGGCCACTATTGTCTTCCGTCATAGGGAGGAAAAACTGGGAGATGTGGTAGCTAAAGAAAAAGTGACCTATTACACGGCAGTTCAGTTAGGGCTCCAAGAGTAAACACTGTCACATCTGAGTAAAGCCTTAGCCTTTTTTTGTCAACAAAATTGGCATATGTGTTCCCTGAAGGGCTCCCACCTGAAAGTAAACCCTGTCATTCTCTCTCTCTCTCTCTCTCTCTCTCTCTCTGGGAGAAGAGATCTATGCAGGGGCTTTGGAAACCATGCCAACCACCCCATTCATTAGTGTAGCCTTTCATGTAGAAGCAGGAAAAGAGAACCAAGAGCCATTAGACCATCACCAAGAGATGTGGGCAAGCACCAGAGGCAATACGTGGTGGAAGCTGGAAGGACCCTGGCCTCTCACAATCTTGTAGAGAGACGTGCTTGATCTGAGGAGCAGCTGAACACATGGGGGGAAGGGGGGGGGGCTGGGCTCCAACAGAGAAGTCCTGATTTCTGTTGCTCTTCATAAAAGTGAGTATGACAGTGGTCTTGAGTGTGAAAAACAAACATTTGGCCTAGAGTACTAAGAAGTCTGAGTTTGGGTGCCAGTTATTTAGGAACCTCCTGGGAAATGCCAGCTGTCCACATCTGAAAACTTTGAGGGTGCTTGCTACTGTGAGAAATTGAATTTGGCCTCCCAGCGGAGGCAGGCAGAACACTTGATTACATAGAAAATATCAGGCTCTGCCCTTGAGCGGCGTGAACTATCTGTCTCAGCTAGCTTGTTGCCAGGTAACCAAGAGCGATTTCCCAAAATTAATCATCTAAAGAGAAGGACCAAGAAGAATAAACAGAATGACTAATTATGAAGGAATCAAAGTTGGCCCAGGAAACCCAAGAAAATTAAAAAATAGAGAAGATATTGTGCCCACCACACTCCCCAGTAACATCTGCTCACCTACCTGCCTTTAGAAAAGGAATGAACGTCACAACAGACTCACTTGAACAATAGATCTCATCCAGCACCAAACTTGGCTGGTAATTCAAAGACAACAGGAAGAACCAGGCACAGATGTGGCATTTCTTTTGGAAGGAGCCCAAATCTGTCAAACTCAGCTTTTAAAAATGTCTCTTTCACCCTCATTTGAGTGCATTTTGTTTTCAGATTAACAACTGGTTTCTGAACAATATATATGTTCGTTCCCCAGCCAGTCACACTACATAACTCCATAAATTCCAGGCTTATTTACCATAAGCCATCTTGACCTGATAATTTTTCCTTCCTTGGATTTAAGAGTCACTGAAGAAGATCCTCAATTTTTTTTTCCAAAAGGGTAAATAGTAGGACATTTTCTGCAGTAAGCATGTCTTAAAATGCCTTTATTTTGCTTTCATGTTGGAATGATGGTGTGGGTTGTTATATAACTCTAGGTTTTCTCTATCTATCTATCTATCTATCTATCTATCTATCTATCTATCTCTCCCCCCCTTCCCTCCCCCTCCTATGTCCCCTCAGTGAGGCAAATTCCTGCTATTAACCTTTGCCTTTCCAACTACCATCCTCCCTCGCACATCAGATTCTGTTGTCCTTTATCTATTAAAGGTTATTGTTCCAGCTATTGCCTCCTTTCTCTCCTGAGTCACTTTAATTTTTGCTCTTCTCTCCTAGGGCACTACCACCAGCATATAAACATGTACAGGGACCAAAATTCTGCCACCATGAAGCTGCCCTTTTGGGATATTGATTTTAAGCTCTTTATTAAGAAACAAAAGACTCAGAAGGAAACTTTGACCATTCCCTCTTTCCTGCCCAAAGGATTCAGACAGAGAAACCTGCTTCAGGAAGGAGAGTTTAAAGTGTTTCCTTAGCCTAGTTTGAATTAAGTACAGCAAATGAGAGGGCCTGGGGCAGGCCCCTGTTTGCCGGACACCTCCTGTGTCCCATTGTTTTTGAGTTGCTTAGCAAGGATTTTCCTGCCTTGTGTGTTCTGTGTCTCTTTTTCTCAACTATTACCCTTTCTCACTTCTGAAACCTAATACCCCATCTCGCCCCTCCCCTTTTTCCTTTGTCCAAAAATGTCTTATATAGCTAATGTTGCCTCACTGTCTTTGGAATATTTATGGAATGATCACACCTATGTGAATTCCCCATGTGCATGTATTAAACTTTTATTTTCTCCTGTTAATCTGTCTGTATTAATTTGATTATAAACCCAGCCAGAAAAAAACTTAGAACGTGGGAGGAAAAGTATTCATATTTTTTAGCCCCTGCACATGTAATAACTTTTCGCATGTTAAATAATCTATCTCCTGATCCTGCATCCATGTCCAACATATCTCATTCACTCTATTTAACTGAATAGAAAAACTCTTCCAGTATGTCAACTATTTTTCAATAAAACTGGAAAAAATTAATTTTTAAAAACCCACACCTCCATAGCATTGTCTATAGTTTCTAACTCTGATTTGTCTCTTCCCATTCTCTTTTGAACCAACTCCGAATGGCTTCTACCCCAACATTCCACCAAAATCGTTCTTGCCAAGGTCACAATGTTCCCATGCTGTTAAATACAATGGGGAGGAGGGAGGATTATCAGTCCTCATCTTTCTTGACTCATTAACAAATAAAATATAGTTTTAACATTGTTGACCACTCCCCTTTCTTTGAAATACATCCTTCATTAGACATCCAGCACAGTGTGGACGAAAGGAGCCACATGCTAACCTGACAAGCTCAGGGGAGGCCTGCGTGGCAGTCTTGCAAACTCAGAGACCTGGAATAACCACAAAGGATGGTTTGAAAATTAAATATTTAACTACAAACAGGTTATAGTGGGCAGTCATTCCTAAGCTGATACCTTCCCTGACAAAGATCAACTTAGATCTTCTTTCCTGAGCCCATTTGCCTTTTCGCCTCTAAGATAACATATCTGTGAGATGTCTGGGTAACTTGTAACTTCCTTCTTTTGCTGGAGCCCCTGGGGCACAACCAAATGTGGTAGGCGCCAGGACAGATGCCTCAAATTCCTTCATTATCCTGTTAATTGTTCCTGTACCCACCTAAGTATGTGTCCATCATTTTACTTTTTGTCCAATCCCAGGGGTTTCCCACCATTTGACTTTATCCAATGAATTTCATGTAGCCCACCTATGTCCCTCCTTTGATGGCAATGCATAAATACAGATGTAACCCACCATTCTGCGGAGCATAATCTCAATTCGTTGAGGTTCTGCTTCCCGGCATATGTCGACAGTTTGGCTCAAATAAACTCACTAAAATTCTTTACAGGTTTCAATGGTTTTTTCGTTAACAACAGTATTGTGATTTTTCTCCTACTTCACTGGCCTCTTATTCTCAGGAAGAACAGGCAAATGAAGAGGAAATCTTCCAGAGCATAGATTAAAGGAAAAAATATCTGGTCATGAATATGTATATAGAGGGTGGGGGTGACTTGGGATGCAGCAGCCAGAAGCTAGGATGGCCCCTCCATGATCCCCACCTCCTCCACCTCCTGGTGTTTATTCGCTCTTATAATCAATCCCCTCTTCTTGAGTGTGGGCTGAACTTGTGCTTTCTTCTAGTGAACTGACTATAGAAAAGGTGATGGGATGCCACTTTTATGATTATGTTACATTATGTAAGATCCTTTTCATAATGCCAACCCCAGCCAACCTCCAGATGAGACTGCAGACCCATTGAATCCTTGATTTTAGCCTTTGAGACCCTGAGCAGAAGACTCAGCTGAGCTGTGCCCAGATCCATGACCCATGGAAACCATAAGGTAGTAAATGTGTTTTGCTTTAAGCTGCTTTTTGTAGTAATTCATTGTGCAGCAATAGATAACTGATACAATGAGAGGTCAACCCCAAATCTGGAAGAAAATGGGAGTTCCAGAAATAGAAACTAGTAAAGGGAAGAAAAGAGTAAATTAAATAATACAAGGATATTTCTAAAATATAAAGAAATTTAACAACTCAAATTGAAAACTGCGGAGAGTGGTTAATGGATAGGGAGACATAATATTGACACCAAGATAAAATTTCAGAATACCAGATTTTGAAAGAAGGGGAAGAAGACCACAATTTCTCTAAAAGGAATGAAAATTAGGTGGCCATCCTATTATTGAGTGGCCTCCAAGTTCTAAGGAAAGGTTGTTTTAATCTAGAGTTATATATCTACCTATTATACCATTACTCCAACATGAAGGAAAAATAAAGGTATTCTCAGATATGCATAGCTCAGAAGGTTTTCTACTATTTATCCTCCTGGAAAAAAAACATTGAGTGTGTTTAGGAAAACTTAAAAAATGAATTCAAGAGAGAAGAAAGTATGACGTCAAGGGAAAGGAGACTACCCATGGTGAAGTCTATGCAGTGGACCTGGAAAGCAACCTGTTCAAATTAAAACAAGACGTCAAAGAAGGTCAAGATTCACCTTGAGAAATATCACTAAGAAGCTAGATGACCTTAGTGAAAAGATAAACGCATATGCTTCTTTTAGGAAAATACAAAGGCAATTAAAAACTAAAAAAAAAAAATCTATAAGGAAGTCTAGGTTAAAATATGAAGCAATCTAAAATGTGGTATAATTTTGAGCAATGGATAGAATAGAAAACTATAAATTATTTTATTTTAGCATTTGGGCTTTTTCTTTTCTAGTGTTGTGATTGCCATAATTGTTTAGTTATTAATTTAATAAAGGGGAAAGAGCAAAGGGAAGTCAGACATTGTTAAACCCTCCCTTCCCCCCTCTGGTACTGTTACAGAGAACCGGAATAATCAAGCAATGCTCGGAGAGTTTGGAGTTACATTTATTACGTGCGGGTCCAGAGGAAAATGTCTCTCAAATTCTGGGCCCCAACATGGAGGAATGTTCCCTATTTATATGTTTTTACCTTCTTTGTCTCCAAAATATGGGGTGTTTCTGGCCCCCTTTGCAAGTTCTTAAAGAGCCCCTATGTGCTAGGGCCTTGGGACCTCAACCAAAGGCCTGGCCCGGTGCCAGCACTGATAATTTCGTCCGGAGAAGGTTTAATGGCCTCTCTGAAGTGGGAGTAGTCTCATTTTCCTTATAATTTAAGCAAACAAGCATCTACAGAAGCCAAATAGCAGGGTTAAAATTTCAAACAGCAGTTTTTATATAAGATGGATGCTTCAGCCGAAACTGGTTTGGCTCAGTGGATAGAGCATCGGCCTTCGGACTGAAGGGTCCCAGGTTTGATTCCGGTCAAGGGCATGTACCTTGGATGCGGGCACATCCCCTGTGGGGGGTGTGCAGGAGGCGGCTGATCGATGTTTCTCTCTCATCTATGTTTCTAGCTCTCTATCCCTCTCCCTTCCTCTCTGTGAAAGATCAATAAAATATTTTTTTTTTTAAAAAAGATGGATGCTTCAGTACCTGATTGAGTGTATGAGTAAAGGGATAGAACAAAGGGAGGTGGGGCAGGCAGACACATGCACAGCAGAGTGAAAACGGCACAGGGGAGGGGCTTCTTTGTCCATCTAACCTGGGAAAAAGATCATTGGCTAGAGGGTTGGAGCCGCTGCAAGCCCGCAAAATCTTGGAAAGTTAATTGGTTAGTTTGAAGAAACTCTTGCTTAAAATTCCCAGAGTTACCTCTCTCTTGTTCTCTCATGCTCCGTGACCTGTTCTCTCCCCACAGCCATGTGGCCTTAGCAGCCACATGGCCCATGGCGGTGTGGACTCCACACGCAGGATGCTGGACTGGACTCTATTTCTTTTTCTTTTTTTTAACCATAATTAATGATTTATTCCAGTCTTTTTTCTTGGCACATGTCTGTCTTTATACATAAGACACAGATATTTTCCAAAGTAAGGATCATATTCTATGCACTGCTTGATTTACTCAACTTAGGATATATTCTGAAATTTTGTTATTAAATATTCTTTGAAAACATAATTAGTAGCAGCATTCCACGCCTAAATTTCTGCCTTCGTTTTCTCACTTACAAACCAGGTCTCAGCAGTCCTACCCAGAGGGCGAGGGTGAGGTGGGGATACCATCCCTGCATCGTCACTGGCCTAGCCCTGCCACCTCACCTCTGAGTCTCAGGTCAACACCTGTATAAGGGTCATGGGGGGACCCAGGGGGGACTTCTGGGGAAGCCCCTGCACAGCACAGGACGAGCATTCAGCACCCTATTGTCCCCCACCCTCCAGCCTCCTGGCCAGTCTGCTGTTCCCAGGACAACGAGGGAAGCCCAGTGAGTGACGAGGTCCCCCACAGCCTCTCCCTTGTCTCTCAGGGCTATGCGACCAGCCCTCCCTCCTGGGGCCTCGGGCCAGCCTGCTTCATGTCCCTGCATGTCATACCCAGCCTGGCCACGCTGAGTACTTCACATACAGCCTCTGCTCTCTATGCCCCACCGGCCCTGGATGGCTGCCACTCTCCCAGCCTCACTGCTGCCCATCCTGACAGCCACGACTGACCCCCTGTGGGTGGGACGCCTAGGCTCAGGAGCGAGGGTTTCTGCTAGGAATACTGTGGGCCGTTGGACACTACTCTAATATAGAGCAGAAACTAAGGGCAGGGGTCTTTTTCTGGCCCTGCTGAAAACACGGTTGGACTTTTTCCATGGTGAGACTGAGGGAAATTGGAAACCCAGGGGTTTATTTCCACCCAAATAAATATTACTCATCCTCCCAAGGGAGTCTCCGGAAATTCTCTTCCCCACGACATCGCAAGAACTCCACTCCCACTGATAACAGCGTTACAGCTTTTGGTGACATATGAGTACATTTCTTTCTTTCTGTATCCCATCGTATTACTTCGTTTAGTTCTATAGTGAATAATACATTCAATAAGACATTCATAATCGTCCTGTTGTAAATGAGGTATAGCGAATACCAGTTGTTATAATCTATAGACAAAACATACATTCACTAATTAAAGCTGGAGGCGCTAAAAACATAAATGCTATAAATATTGAGAATGGAAAAATAAGTTTAGTTTTAAAAGCTGGGAGGTGCTGTGGTGAGAATTGCAAGCATGTGGAAAAACAGCCATAATGAACGGGGAAGAGAAAAGAGGGCTGGCGGGTGTGTGCAAGCGAAGGCGCAGGTAGAAAGAGAAATCCCTGCTGCAGTCCGTTCGCCCGTCTTTGTGTGAGAGGGCAGGTTGGGGCATCTCTCTCTAATTCCCAGAAGGACTGGGTAGGGGAGAGGAGTAGGCTTTCTGGGTGACCCTAGAATCAATCCATTCCTCTGAGATTCTGCCAGCCTTGCTCCAAAAGCTCAAGATATTGTGAATGTGTGTTGTGGGGCCGGGGGGCGCGGGGGGGGGGTGGGGGTGCATAGGAAAGTATTTGCTTCTTTTAGGCCTGGAAATCACCAAAAACAACAACAACAACAACAAAAAAAAACATTCCCTTCTCAGTTCTGGAGGGGGGCTCTCCAAAACCTCCCTCCCCTGCAGTTGCTGGGGTCTTTTCAACTCACTCCACTCCTCTTCCTCTTAGGCAGCTTAATTCCCCTCAATCAGCCCCGGCCTAGGCAAGACAAAAGCCAGGAGGAGGGGTGTCTCTGGGCGCCTGGCAACCGCTCCTCCCTGCAGCGCCACACAAAAGCGCTGGGGCTGCTGGCAACACAAAGGCCTGGCTATCTTCTGGGATAGGGGACGCACACACCCCTAGCAGCAAGATTGAAACGCAAAGGGATATTTTCCAAGAACGATCTTACATCATTCTTCTCTCCCTCCATCTGAAAACTATTTCCTATCCTGTCGTCCCTCCAAGAGGACCAGGTCTAAGTTTCCCAGGAGGTTAGTTCCCCCCAAGCAGCTTACCAGTTAGAGGAGGGTCTTCCTCAGAAGTCCTGTCTTACACTTATGTGCACCCCAGGCTCAGAACTCTCTTCGTTTGTTGGACCTGGGTTACTCCCCTCAAGTTTGGGGAAGCAGTGTTTGGCGAGAAAGAGAGTCGAGTCCATTTTTGACGAAAATAGATCTGGTTTTGGGTCAGGAGACTGTGCCCTCTTCTTCCTCACTAGTCTTCCTCCCGGTTTTAGGACATTGGTAGGGTGGAGTAAAAGGGAAAGCTAGAGAAGGCAGCTCAGCTTAGTTTCTTATTGTTCGGAGTGTTCCCACTCCCTGAACGCTCCCTGGTTCCCCACAATCACCCAGCACTGTGACCAGCCTGAGCTTCCTCCACAGTGTACTCCTCTAGAGTCCACACCATAAGAAAAGCAAGCAGGGCCTCTGGCTTCCCTAAACCCCCAGTGGTTGCTCTGAATCTTCCCACCATGAGACTAAGCAGGACTTCTTGTCTGCACTGGAGCCCCTGAGAGCCTCCTGCATGTTGCAGTGACTTCACTTGAGTTCCAGGCCACGCCTTCAAGGACCAGGTCTTTTTGATAGGGTACCAGACCAGAGGGTACTCTCTGTGCCTCAGCATCCAGCTCCCAGGAGGCCTGGGGAACGGTGCCCACACCCAGCTCCCCAAAGCCTGCAGGAGGTCATCAAGGCTTTTTGTAGTGGTGGTAAATTCCCACTTATCACAGCAAGCAGGATGTGGGCCACTGAAGTCAACCCATCCGTGTCATGCTCCTAAACGCATTGAAGTGACCAATAGCTTCCTGGCCCCTCCCTCCCTCTTTTCTTCACCTGCTTCAATGGATAAGAGAGCAATTGGGATGGGGGAGGGATACACGGAGTCCAACGAGGGTGAGTAAGCAGCAGGGTGAGACACACAGCTCTGCATGGGCCCAGGCCTGTTTTAAATGAGTGAGTTCCAAGCTATACGTGTCTAAATCTCCTGGGGCAGCTCCTTCTGTACCAAAGACTCTAATCTGAGAATAAATACAGACGCAGCCTTTTCGACATCCTTCAATTGGGCATTTAGCGAATAGATGGGCCTGCAGTATCCTCTGGTTTTCAGTGGATCCTAAATCTTCTTCTAAAGTTCTTAGACATTCTGGGGCAATGTCTGAGGAAAGGTAGTTCTGTGCAGAGTCCCTATTGTGCCTCCTCCCCCCATTAATATGTTGAAGTCCCAATCCCAGGATTTCAGAATGTGACCTTATTGGAAATTAAATCTTCACAGATGTAATTAGCTAAGAAGAGGTCATACTGGAGTAGGGTGGACCCCTAATCTAATAGGACTGGTATCCATTTTAAAAAGAGGACATTTGGACACAGACACACACAGAGAACTCCAGGTAAAGGTTGCAATTATGCTACCACAAGCCAAGGACTCCTGGAAGCTGGGAGAGGTACCCAAGCCCCTTTAAGTGCACCAGATAGCCATTGTGACCGAGGTCCTGGCACTTCCCTGGGGGAGGCATTTGGGATGCTCACCAACTGTGGAATCACAAAACCCTCTACCTCCTCCCCAACTCTCAAAGCCCCACATGGGGAGGGTTGCCTCTCACTCTTCAGCTCTGTACTGGATTGAATAGTGTCCCTCCCCCAAATTGATGTCCTTTCTGCAACCTCAGAATGTGATCTTATTTGGAAATAGGGGTTTTGCACGTGTAATTATTAAAGATGATGTCATACTGGAGTGGGATGGGTCCTGATTCTATATTACTGGCATCATCCTTATAAGAAGAGCAGAAAGGCTACAGACATAAAAGGCGAACGCCAAGTGACAATGAAGGAAAAGGTTGACGTGATGTGTTTACAAGCCAAGGAATGCCAAGAATGGCCAGCAATCACCAGACACTAGAAAAGGCAAGGAAGAGTTCTTCCCTGGAGTCTTTAGAGAGAGCATGTTGACATCTTGATTTCAGATTTATAGCTTCCAGAACTATGAGAGAATACATTCCTATAGTTTTAAGACACCTGGTTTGTAATACCTTGTTACAGCAGCCTTCAGAAACTAATATAAGCCCCAAGCACTGTCCCACCTTCCCGCTGGCTATTGGATAGTTCAGCACAATCCCCTCCATCAGCCTGGACTTTGGTAAAACCAAAGGCAGGAGGCAGCTTGTTTGCTCAGGGTCAGGCCATTGCCGCCTTCAGTCTGCTGCTCACCAGCCCGAGGCAGGGCATCCAAGCCTTGCTTCCCTGTGGGAAGCCAGGTGGGAATGGGCCAGGGGTGAAGGACACACTCATTATCTCCATAGATTATTTATGTGGATTTCATCCAATACTTGTAAAGCTGATGGGAGAAAAATGTTCTTGGGTCAGTTTTTCTATTTGAATTTTTTCATCACCAGATATATTTGAACCCTACCTATCTGGTGTTATCGTGCACCAGTGACGGGTTCCGAGTCAGAAATAAGCACACAGTATGGCTCAGCCATTCAAAAGAGCTATCACAGGTCTGTGCATGCTGTTCACAGGAGAGAGACAGCGTTACTCCTTCCTTTCTCAGGCTCAGAGCCCGTTTCATTAGGTAGAACTGGTGGACATTGAAATTGGGTCTCAAAAGAACTGTTGGTCCAGAAAGAAACTCACTACAGACTGATCCATTTGCCTGTCAGCATAACTATTATTGCTCGTCTCACATTCGGTTCTTATAAGTATATTTCTAGTAACACATGATCTCACTCACCTAGGGGAAATGATGAACAACATAGACTGATGAACAAGAACAGACCCAGAAACAAGGAGTCATCGATCGGACTGTCGGGCCTCAGAGGGAGGGTAGGGGAGGGTGGGGGTAGCGGGGAGAGATCAACCAAAGGACTTGTGTGCATGCATACGAGCCTAAGCAATGGTTAAGGACAACAGGGTGGGTGGGGGCATCCGTGGGGAGGGGTGTGGGATGGGAATGGGGGGATGAGGACAAATATGTGACACCTTAATCAATAAAGAAATTTAAAAAGAAAAAAAGAAGCTTAGAGGTGTCTGTTTTCCTTTAGCCTGAAGTTCCTTCTTAGGTTCCAAGTGGGGAGTGGAGATGTAGAGAATGGAAGGTTCATGGAAAGACGGGTGAAGAGCTACAGCCTGTCAGGCCTCTCTGGCACTCAGCAGGCTGCTCAGCCATCAGAATTGATAAAGGAGGGAAAATATCAGGCAGCTGCTGCTCTGCTCCCCTGTCTCAGCCTTTGTCCTGAACACAAGACCATCGCCTCAACACCCCACGATGTAGCTGTGAATAGCTGCAACCTTTTGCCAAATCTGTAGACTGTGTAGATACCAAGAATAACAGCTCAGAGACACAGGACTGGCCTTATGCTATCTTCATTGCTATCCACCTACCTACCTCCAGGTCCAACCCTGGGCCTCCAGCAGGCGTTCTCTGAGCACATCCTGGCCTCTGCAACCACACAGGAGCTTCATTGATGAGAGATAATCATGGATCGGTTGCCTCTTGCACACCCCACACTGTGGATCGAGCCTGCAACCCAGGCATGTGCCCTGATCGGGAATCGAACTGTGACCTCATAGTTCATAGGTCGACACTCAACCACCGAGCCACACCGGCCATGAGCTTCATTTCTTTAATATGACTTTTTCCTTAATTCAAGCTAGCTTTGTCCGTTTTAATAGCCCATGACCCACTGGTCTCCTTTCAACCAGACCTTTCCACCTTTGTACATCCTCCAGGTCTACTCCACCTTAATCTTTAGCCCTTAGGACATTATATTCTGGCCAGCATCAAATGGTCTTACAAACAAAGCCTCAAGCCTGGTGACCACAGAAATAGAGTTTCAGTCAAACTAAAGATAACATCTTAACTTCAGTTCTGTTTCAGCCCCAGGCCTATGAAAGTGTAATGACCCTACCATCCACAACCTTATGAAACCAGACAGAATGACACCATGGCTGACATGAAGACCTGATTCAATGATCAACTGCTCTGTACCCTGGCCCAAACCAATCAGTAGAGCCTATGATCCCAACTCCCTGAAAGACCATGATGAAGAATTTTTTCCTGTATACTCTGTCTGTGTGTGGGCCATCGAAGAGCCAGGTTTTAGTGCACAAGCTCATCTGTGTCTCTGGGCTCAGCACCATTTCCTTAAATAAACCTTTACTTCTTGTGCCGAAAACTCCTGCTCGTGTTTTATTGAGCTTTGAATCATGCAGGCAAATGAACTCCTTTAGTTTGGTAATACATCTACTCCCTGAACTGTTCTTCCCCAAAGTCCCCCCCAAAAAGAACATTTCTCTCCCACCTCATCCAATCTCATCCCTGGCCTTGAAGTTTTCTTTTATTTTTGGTTTCTAGATCTGCTCTTTCTCAGGATGGTTGTGGAAATTTCCACTTGATTTCTGGAATTGTATCTCCATTCCAGAGGGGCTAACCTTCTCCTTTAGCCCCAGAAAGACAACAGTTTCCACACAGCAGACCAGCATTGGCACAGTTAGTTCCCCAGGCCAGAAGGATTTAGTCTGGCACTATAGCACTAGAGACCAGTTCAGGTTGAGCTTGGTCAAATGCAGTCCAGTTGCTTTAATTTTTTAGAAAGACTTGTTAAAAAATAGTAACTTGAGATTCACTGCAAAATTGAGCAGAAAGTGTAGAGAATTCCTATATTCTCCCTGCCTTCACTACCAACATCCTCCACCAGACAGCACATTTATTACAATTGATGGACCTACATGGACTCATCATATCCACCAGAGTCCATAGTTTACATTAAGGTTCACTCTTGATGTTGTACATTCTATAATTTTTGACAAATGTATAAGGACATGGATCCACCATTACCGTATCACACAGAGCAATTTTACTGCTCTAAAATTCCTCTACATATTTATCCCTCCCTTCCCCCAACTCCTGATAACCACTGGTCTTTTTATTGTCTCCACATTTTTGCCTCTTCCAAAATGCCTATAGTTGGAGTCATACAGAATATAGACTTTTTATATTTGATTATTTCATTGAGTATATGCATTTAGGACTCCTACATATCTTTTCATAACTTGATAGCTTGAATTGTTTTTGGTTTTGTTTTGTGCTTTTTTTTTTTTTTTTACAATTTTTCCAATATGAGATGGGTGTTGTGCCTGCCTGCTCCTCATGCACACTTCAGGTCTCAAGTTCCAACTTATGGCAAATCCCCATCCTTCTTTCTATCTACCATCAATCTATTTTAGAACAAGAATTCAGAAATGAGAAGACAGTCAAAGGAGATGCACACTAATGTGGTTATTTGAACTTTAAAAATGAGTTTAAATATTTCCTGGTGGGAATGGGCCAGGGGTGAAGGACACACTCATTATCTCCATAGATTGAAAATAAGTATTATTCAACTGTTTGGTGTGACACTTAAGCCTATCATGATATGTGACAGATATTATCCACAGACCAAATCTATAGTTTCTTGCTTTTAATTAATATATTTAAACATATATACCTTATTTAGTACTCTGGAAAATACAGATTTAAGTTTATGGTAAAACACTTAGATGTCAGACTTAAAATGTATAAATAAGTACAGAAGTTTTCAAGAGTCTTCAAATTCTTTTAAGGTGTGCTTGAGCAAAAATGTTTGTGGCAACTTAGTAAAGGAGCAGAGTCAGCTTCATATTTTACACATCAGTTACTCTTCAGGACATCATTGTTCAACAACTTGATACACTCATTACCAAGAATAATCCAGGAAATACTCCATCTGTTCCTGCCCTATGTTAACTAAGGCAGGGAAGTGTGTAAAGTATCCTATCTAATAAAAGAGTAATATGCAAATTGACCGTCACTCCAAGACACAAGATGCCGCCCCCATGTGGTCAAAGATGGCTGTCCCCATGTGGACACAAGATGGCCACCACAAGATGGCCTGCAGGGGAGGGCAATTGTGGGCAGTTAGGGGAGACCAGGCCAGGAAGGGAGGGCAGTTGGGGGTGGGGGGACCCAGGCCCACAGAGGAGGGCAGTTGTGGGGGACCAGGTCAGCAAGGGAGGGCAGTTGGGGAACACCAGGACTGCAGGGGAGGGAAGTTGGGGGGTCAGGCCTGCAGGGGAGAGCAATTGGGGGGGGGGGGGAATCAGGCCTGTAGTGGAGGACAGTTGGTGGGACAGGCCTGCAGGGGAGGGCAGTTATGGGTGACCAGGCAAGCAGGGGAGGGCAGTTGGAGGCGACCAGGCTTGCAGGGGAGGACAGTTAGGGGTGGCCAGCCCCCAAGTTTTCATCTGAGAGTTAAAGATCTCACCAGGGGCCTCCAGCTGGGTATGTGGCTCTGTGAAATGTTGAGTCAGGTCATGTTATTGTAAAAGCTGGAGACTCATAGACCTTTCTGGTTTATCACCATTGTGTTAGTTGCCAGTCTACTGTCATATGCTGCTTCCATTCTTATTTAGAAAGAGAGCATGATTTGAATGGACAAATAGACAAAGAGTTGATTCTCTTCTATACTTATTATTGCTGTGCCGTTGATGAATAAATTATATTTACATAGCACCTTAACAGTTTTAAAATGCGTTCAAATACTTTTCTGATTTTTTTTTCTTAACTAAAATTCTTTGAGAGAGTTTACGTTAGGGAATGTTTGAACTCCGGCCAACACTAGCAAAAATGAACTTGTTGCTTGGCTTTGAAGTGATTTACAGAACTAAAGGGGAAAATAAAAAGAACAAAGTCTTGGGAAGAATGAGGAAAGTTCTGGAGAAATGGGTAATGGGAACTAGTAGATAGTCTTTTCTGGGTTTTGCCATGGAGAAGGACTGACTTTTCCACCCAGATGTAGTCCTTCTGTCACCCCTCAAGACTCACATTCCAGAGGTAGAACATCTGAATGTCATGGCAGGTAGTTACAAGCCTACTCCTTGGCTAAGGGATGGTCTACCATAAAACAGCATGTAATTTTTCTAAAAAGAAATTATAAGAAGATTTCCAAAAGAAGAGAGCTTGGCAAAAATAATTAGTGGCTTTAGGCAAAGCAAGTGTTTGTCTCCCTACCTTAGAGTTGAGGAAACCGAGGGATGATTTGAATTGTCTAAAGTCATGTGGATACTAAATAGAAAATCTAACATTATAATTTATACTATCTTATTCTTGAACCAGTATTTTTTCTATTATTACCTTATACTTCTATGGAGTCTCTTGGATGCAGCAATAACAAAAGTTATCATTTATCTAGGATCACTGTGGTCAGATGCTGTTCTAAATACTTCCTGTATTAATTCATTTAATCCTCATAAGAACTCTATGAGATGAATGATATTATGATTCCATTTTAGAGGGGGGTATAAAAAGGTTCAGAGCTAATAAGTGGTATGGTCAGAATTAAAACTAAGACTAGTCCTAGAACCTACTTTCAAAATCATGCTGTAATGACACAACACAAGATCAATTTAAAGTTTTATTGCTTACACCCTCTTCTCCATCCTTGTCTCTGACATTTCTTTCAGCAAATATTTTGTGTGGAACTCAAGGTTTCAGATGTCATGCTAGACTCTAGAGGAGTTTCAGTGAACAAGGTGGTCACAACATGCCCTCACAGGGTTTACAGTCTAGAAGAGAGAACAAGTTAGTAAATCATTACTAACCCTATATGCTCTATGCTTAACCCTATGTCAGTGCTACACTCTGGGCCATGGACACATGGGCCTGCCTGGTGGGATGGAGGTCAGACAAAACTGCACCTTTTAATCTGTGTTTTACATGCATGATAATGTGGAATATGTGTATCATGAGTTGGCCCAGTGGGTAGTGGGAGAATTCCTGGAAGACCTTCCTTTACCAAGAGAACAAGCACCAGTTAAGTATACAATGAAGTGCTTGTAATTCATCTAAATGAAGTCCAAACCAAATATTTTTCCAACTTAACTGTTCCTAAACCAGATCCCAAATATTCCATGGTCACTCCTATGTCACCTAACATAAGGAATATGTGACAACAAAGATGTCAGTGTCAGGGTGCAAAGGGTTAGTGGTCTTAACTGAGTGCAGTTAGTATTTTGCTTTGCAAACTTTACCAAAGTGTATGGTCATAGAATGCATCACTGGGCCCCTTCCAGGGCCTCAGAAGGCCAGTGTGAGTGAGGGCCTGAAACTGTGTTAGCTTTGTGATTAATCTGCCTCTGCACATATGAAAAAGGACTCAGCTAGATGAGTTCAGACACCAGCTCCAACTTGGAGACTTTGCAGTTAAAAATAATTCCCAAAGCCCTGCTCTGAGTTGGTCTAGCCACCACTGGGCACAGACCTCTTAACATATATCTAGTAACCAGGAACACTGGACATGGAAGCCAGGACCATGTCCATGTCTGTAGCTGGAATGAGGCTTGTGAATCCTGCTACTTCATGCTGCCAGCTTCTGATGCAAAATCCAGGGTGTGTGACCTGCTTGGCACAGCCTGGTCCTAGGTGTAAAGGAAGCCAGAAAAGAGACCTTTTCCAGTTTCTGTGTGGGAGACAGTGTCCTAGTGCCCTCATCATTGATCAGCAAATAAGGAGACATGTAATGAAGGTGGACCAGAGCTCCCAAGCCAATAAAGGCTGCTGTTGTCACATGGCATTGAGCAACTTTTTCTGACATCTGTAATAATAAAAGCTTAATATGCTAATTAGACCGGTCATCCAAATGACCTTCCAGACGTCCTTCCGGAAGAAGCCACTGCCGCAGGGGCAAGGCAGAGGCGGTTAGGGGCAATCAGGCAGGCAGGCGAGCAGTTAGGGGCATCAGGCAGGCAGGCAGAGTGGTTAGGGGTGATCAGGTAGGCAGGCAAGTGGTTAGGGGCGATGAGGCAGTCAGGCAGAATGGTTAAGGAGGCAGACAGGCAAGCAATTAGGAGCCAGTAGTCCCGGATTGCAAGAGGGATGCCCAACTGCTGGTTTAGGCCCGATTCCAGCGGTCCTGGATTGCGAGAGGGTGCAACCCGGGCTGAGGGGTCTCTCCCCCACCCCCCCGCCCTGCACAAATTTTGTGCACCAGGCCTCAAGTTATGATATAAAAGGAAGGATAGGCTTAGTCACTGAATAACTTTATGTGATTGTCTCCAGTCAAAGAACATGGTAATAGTACTAAAGATTTAAAAATTAGAAATAATTTATTTGGAAAAACAGCTGATCAAATGGAGAAGGGTGCTCATGTTATATAGCTAAGCAATGCCAAAGCAGACTTAGACCATGCTAATAGATAAGACAGTGCAATTTAAAGGAAGATTATAATTTGAACAACCCTATTAGTTGGCCAAATGCAACTTTGTGCAAATTAGAAAAAGCTGCTCCTTCATGATTTTTATTATGTTTTCTGGAAATATTTTTAAATACATAAATAAGAAAACCTCTGCTGTCTATGAATGGGGATGGCCCCCACTATACTTGTGCAGTCTATAAACTGCACAGCAGTATATGCCAGCCCTAATTTTGAAGAACTTTTTTCAGAATTACATTTTCAGTATTACATACAATTTTATAACAACATCAAGAAAACAACTTTTAAAGAAAATACTTTTTACACATAACTAAGATTGATAAATTCCTTAAGATGATCTAAGATTACTATTCCAATATATCATTTATTTTCAAAATTTCCAAGTTCCCTTGTCTCTACCAATATGCGCATAGATCTTAAAAAAATATTGTAATGGTAGTCAGCATGCAATTTTCTACTCTGATTTTCCCATTTAAAAGCACAGAAATTATTGCTTGTTAATGATTTATCAAATAATTTTAGGTCAAGTGAACATATCAATGAATCTAAGCATACATCTGTAATCTGAGGAGCTTTAATCAATATTATGATTGGTATTATTCTACACATGAGAGAAAAGGTTATATTTAGAGAGAAAGAAAACCTTTAGAGAAAAAGAGTTATTTAGATGGCGTAAACAGGTAAAATAATAAATATTCTTGCAAAAAATCATACCAGCTGGAGTACTTTATTGGAATGTGGCTAACAAAGAGCTGCATTTATATCTGGGAATTTCCCCAGTTGTGTTCACACTGTAATGAACCATTTTAGAATAAACACTCTGGAGGTACATTTTACATAACAGTGCAATGGGATGCACCGCGGAGAAGCAACAGGGTGTAGAGGAAAACATGTGGATTTTGGAATCCAATGGACTTAGACCGCTGTGCTTTGAAATGGTACGTTCTGCAAAAAGACTTGCACAAAGAAGCTTCTAACAGCTTTATTTGTATTAGCCCAAACAAAACAGCCCAGGTGACCATCAGCAGGAACACGGATAAATAAACTGTGATACATTCACTCCTGGAATACTGTTTAGATAAAAGCACAATGAACTACGAGTGCACACAAAACCATGGGTGAATCTCAAAATCACGCTCAGTGAAAGAAGCCTCACACAAGAGTACACACTCTGATTCCATGCTGGGAGGAGCTAGAACAGGCAGAGGTAACCATGTGGAAACTCCATCAGAACACTGGTGCTTCTAGAGGTTAAGGTGGAAAGTTACTCAGAAGAGACATAAAGGAACACTCTGGAATAATGAGATTTGGATTGTACATATGTATGTGCTTTTCGGAACTCATATAAGGATACCCTTAGGATTTGTGCAGTTCATGTCTCAAAGGAAAAAGAAGAACCTAAACATATATTGAATCCCAGTTGATGATACGCTCACCAAAGTATTTCAACTTACTTTGACATGCATGAAAAGTAAGATGGATCAATGGATGGATTAGAGAGATTTATATATTGGTAGCTGGGTAAACAGCATACATAGTAAAATGTTGATTACGGAATCTAGGTTTTCCCTTATGATTGAAAATTGTCATGCTTAAAATATTGGAAAGTGTTTTTTGATCTGAGGTATGTTCCATAAATTTTGAAGTTTCAATTTTTGCAAAATGGAGGCAATAGTGATACCATTATAATAACCTGGTTTTTAAATAACAGAAAAGGAGTAAAGGGAAGACTAGATAATATAGACATGCCATTTATACAACTCTGCCAGGAAGCTGCAGTTAACATTCTCCAAGGCTGTTCCCCATGATCGCTGAAGGAAGGGACTGGACAATAGACGCATGCCCAGTGAGGTCTGGGTGACATGGCAAGATATTTATCTGTCAGTCACATCTGGGAGCAAGTCAGTGGCCAGAATAGGTGTGGCCACTGTAAGGGTGCAGAATACTTAACTCCTGAACAAAGAAGCGCTCTCTCTCTCTCTCTCTCTCTCTCTCTCTCTCTCTCTCTCTCCTGCTTGCCCACACTCCTGGGACTCCTGTTGCAAAGGGCACAATCCCCAGGATTCGTGCATGTGGCTCACAGCCATGTGGGACCCACACAATGGACGAATGGACTGAATCTAGTCTGATGTTACATCAGACCCGGCTCCACCGTGGAAGGGAAACTCTGGACACTGACCCTACTTTGGGCTCTGCTGGGGCCCCAGCTGCACATTTTCTAGGACTGGGTTAAGAGACATGGGACTTGGCAAAACGAAAAACATAATTTCATGCCAATAAAAACCATTCACTCTCCCGTGCAAGCCTTAGAAAATTTCTTAAGATATCACAAGAACCCTATTCTCACTAGTGTCAGGGAAATTGGACCCACTGATTTCTCCAGCAACAATAGTATTTACTTCACAAAACTGTGCATGTTAAGAAAAATTGCCGCCAAAATAGGCTTGGTATATAGATGTTCACACGCTATGTGAAGTTGTTTGCCTTCTCTTTCATCCCCTCTTACCTGTCTTCTCAATTTATGTAATGATATGTATTTTTGGATTTGATAGCATTGCCAGTGAATCAGTGGTCTAAAATGGTATGTATCGAAGTTAATGAGGCCACGGGGGATGAACTATCTGCTGATTATACATCACTTGAGTGGAGGAATAGCTTTCAATGATGGTAGTGGCTCAAACTCCACGGAGGAGGGACAGCCTGTGGTGACACTTATTTTAAAGAGATTGACAGGGGCCCTAACCGGTTTGGCTCAGTGTCGGCCTGTAGACTTAAGGGTTCCAGGTTTGATTCCAGACAAGGGCATGTACCTTGGATGCGGGCACATCCCCAGTAGGGGATGTGCAAGAGGCAGTTGATTGATGTTCCTCTCTCATCGATGTTTCTAACTCTCTATCCCTCTCCCTTCCTCTCTGTAAAAAATCAATAAAATATATTTTTAAAAAATAAAGAGATTGACAGGGAGGAGAGAGAGAAAGGACAATGCATTATAAGTAATACTCATATAGGTTTTGACATTTAAAAAATAAAAAGTATTCAACTCACTTAAAGGCTACATTGTGAGTGCTCCTTTACTTAGATATGTATTTGAAGGTCTACTACATGCCTGGTATTGTTCTCAGAGGTGGGGATACCAAGATGGGTGAGTGCACAAGACAGATGTGTGCCTGTTGTCTTGGAGTTTACTACATCCTGGTAATGATAAAGTTAGTTGGATTCATAGGGGTCAGTTTTTTAGCCAACAAATACTTACTATTTACTCTGTGCCAGGCACTTGAAATATCATAATACATCAAATACATATAGCCCACGCACTCATGAATCTTACTAACTAGCAAGTCAGGTAGATTTAATGAAATCATTGCATGTAACTATAATAAATACATTGTAAGCGTGCAAAAGACTGTGTAGGGGCAATACAGGTTCTTAAACAGATTTAGTCAGGAGAATATTCCGCTCTAGGCTAGGTAAAAATAATTTTCTCCCTAAACTTTTTTCTGAGTTAAGAGAGTAAAGCCAGCACAGAACAGAGACTGGGATAACCAGTGGTCCCAGACAGGCTAACAAAGGAATGTCAACAGAATTTGGTGCACCAGGAGGCATTGTGGCCAGTCGCATTGTTTCTTAGCCCTTTTGATTTCTTGTTGGCTTATGCCTTAGGAGTTCCTGTACAGTGGGGCTACAGATAGCAAAGTGAGAATTGTTGAGTTGCTTTTCGCCATTGTAAGGAATTCTGGAATTAGGTTTATCTTTTGCCTAGCCAAAGACTACAGCAAACACCCAACACTTCCATGATGCCAAAAAGCTGCTGGAGACACAGAGCTGGAATTAAAAACAAAACAATTATACCACTGATTCATTGCAAGAACATGTCCCCCAGCTGAGGTCATTAGTTCTGAACAGAAGGAAGATAAAAGCCAAGAAAATATGGAGAACTGGTGAGAAATATGTGTCTCACAGATAAAAACTGCGGCTCCTACAATAGCCACACATTCTGGGCACAAATAAAATCTAAGGCATCGTTGCATTACACACTTTTTTGTTGTTGTTGGTGGTGGGGACAAGCTGATCTGTGGGATTCTGAACTACTCACTTCATCACGAGGGGACTGAGCTATGTTTGGAGACTTCCCTTTTTTCAGCACTATTAGCAGACAAACAATAGGTGCATAATAAATGCTAGTTGAGTTATTACAAGTTTGTTTTTATTTATTACCTGATTCCATGAAGAGTAAGAAGGATATGAAATATCTAGCGATGAGCAAAGGAAATGTACAGGTGATACATTAATTTAGAGCTGTGTTATGATCCAGCCAAAATACTGAGAGTGAGTCCTGTGTGGGTTAGCTTCTGCCTCTACCAGCACAAATTTGTCCAGAGGAATGCCTAGTCTGCAAACCATATTTCATGGCATCTTCTTAAGGTCAAGATGGGCTGAAAGTGAAGGAATCCAAGAAAATCAGAGAAGGACAAGGCTGGGAATGTAGCATATAGAAAAGTTAGAGCATTAGGCCGCCTGGCTTCATGGTCTCAGCTCTGCCACCGACTAGCTGGGCGGCTTCAGGCAAGTTTCTCAGCCTTGACTCTTCTGTAACGGGGGTGTCTGCCTCACACGTTTTCCTCAAAAGAGTCATTTGAGTTCATACCCTGATCACAATTTCTGGCACCTACTAGGTGCTCCATAAATTTTAGTTTTGACTCCTAATGGTTTTCTAAAATAATTCTGATTGCTGCTCAAGATTTTCCGATAAATACGATTTGTGAATACGTAGCTGAAGGCAAGCTATCCTAAAACTCTGTAAGACATTTTCTACAAATATACTCACAAATCAGGAAAAAGTCCTCTTTCTCAAGGCCTGATCTTGTTTCAGATTATATGACCCATCACACGCACACGTGGGGCACTTAGCCTGGCCTCTCTGAGTGGGAAACACCCTCCTCCTACAGTCAGTCTATCACACAACCTGGCAGAGACTTAGGGTCGGTTCCTCTCTTAAAGACAACTGTGCATGAAGCAAACTGGATTACTTTGCTATCATCCCAGCGGACTAAAAAAAAAAAAAAAAGTCCAAATAATCTATGCATTCTGAGTGTGTGCATGCCTGGTCTCGGGCCTTGATTGGCCTGACAGGCTTTGGAGAGGGAGAGGGTACATAAGGCATTCACTATCAGGTTGAAACAATTAAGATGTTTCATGCTCTGTGCAAACTGGTAAGTGGCATGACTCTTGGAATAACAACAGTCCTGCTGAAAATCTGACACACTTTCCCTTCCGGCGCGTGTTGGCATACAGTGTTCCTCTCTCTGCAAGACTAACTGATACCATCTGTGCGTGTTGTGGGCCCTCCCTGGCAGCCAGCGTTTGAATCTGCGCCTCTTTGCAAAGGTGCAGGAACCCAGCGCTGCCCCCCTCGAATGGCCAGACTCGGGAGGGGCGGGGGGGGGGGGTCTGAGCTCCCTTTCTTCCCCAGCCTGTTAACCCCTTGGCGCCCGGCCCTGCCTGGGAAGGCGGGCGAGAACAGCGCCGGGAGACCCGGCCCGCCCCCTGCCTGTGATAGGCTGCCTGGAATAGCAACAGCCTGTGTCACCGAAAAGGGCAAAGCCTTCGGAAATAGAAACAAAGTTGGTCACAAATCACATTGGCTTGGCCCGAAGTTTTTTTTTTTTCTTCACCTTCTTTAGCATGCGACCATGGGGAGAGTGACCACTGCTGTCACGGGGGGCAGCCGCGGTGGTTCGGCGCGGAGGGACGGGCGGTGACTTCTGCCATGGTACCTGTTGAAAACACGGAGGGCCCCAGCCTGCTGAACCCGAAGGAGAGCCCGGCCCAGACAGATGGCTGCGACAGAGCCCGCGGCGGCCCGCATCCTCCCTGGGCCAGAGGTAAAGCGAGGCAGATGGGCTGAGCTCGCATCTCACTCTGTGTGTGTGTGTGTGTGTGTGTGTGTGTGTGTGTGTGTGTGTGTGTGTGTGCACGTGAGCGTGTGCTGGGTGCACGGAGAGAAGGGGGCAGGGTCTGGTGGAAGGAGTGACAAGGAGGTATAACGTGACAATTGAAGTTCCACAGATTGCTGAGCCGGGTCCCACCGATTGTGCTGACAGTGTAAGGTGTAAATCTTTTTTTCATTTCGGGTCGATTGACCCGCAAGATAGTCACGTGTAAACACACATACACGTTTTATTTTTCATTTGTTGTCACAAATGGACATCTGTAACAAGTGGACATTTTTAAATCTAAGTAGGCTTCATGAAGTGATTAGTTACATAATCAATGAACACAACTTTGTTTTTAAGTTCCCAGCATCTGTTTGTGCTGAATTAGAGCTTTATTCTATTCGGAGCCTAAAACCGCTGCTGCCTTGCTCCTGCTTTCTTTAAACCCAGCCTTTTGAACTGAGGATTAATATTTTTTTCTTCTGGAGGTGAAATTTGCAGAAGTTTTAATTCATTTCAGTTATCTTGGCTACACCAAAGAGAACACCTTTCTTCACTTCCACAGGTACAGTTCCCACACACATATTGCTTACTTGTAGCTGCCTCTTCCTATTCATTCAGTTTGTTCTCAAAAGGATAGAGACACATGTATATGAAATGAAGTCAAACACAAATAATTCTCCCCTTCCTATTGCTTTCCTCAGCTCTGCTCCCCCTAACCATATAATACATCCCCAGGCCATATATTGGGATTTCATGAATAATCCAAAACCCCAAATGATACAAAAAGCATTCACCTTGGAATGGCTCTACATACTTACATTTGCATTGAGGGGTTGTCTGCTCTTGGAGTTCAATCCGAGACCTCTCTCACGGAGGCACAGAGTGGCACCTCCTGGGGGGCTGAGAAACTGTCCTTCTTGCTTGTCCTGCTCCCTGCTCAGCCTTCTCTTGATTTCCCACTTCTAGTAAAAAATGAATAATATTTGAGGTCATCTTTCAATGGCCCAGTCCTCTCTTAAGCAAGGCTTTCTCTAAGTGTGTTCTCCTGCTCCCGGGTCTAAGGGCAGGCAAGGGAAACTTGTATTTGGGGGTGAAGAGAAAGAGTTACAAAAGTTCTCTCTGAACTTCTGCAAGATTGAGCTGAAGGGCAAGTTGAGGCTGTGACATCAACAAAAAGGTGATAATGATGACACAAAGAAGATGAAAAGAAACTTTTGCCTGGAGAGACCTCCACTGTAACAATTGAAAATTGACTGTTTATGTTTGATATGGCTCTGAAAGCACAGTGGACTCTGAATAGGTTAAATAAGGTAAGATGTGTGTATATTTGCAAAGGTTGAATACATGCACAAAATGTAATTTAAAGTGCAACTGTTTATGTTTTTGAAAAGAAATGAAAAATGAATAGTATAAATTATCTTTTATTATGCAGAAGAGGAAGCCTAAATGTTTCCCTAAAAGTTTAAATTAATACAGCTTTGATTTGTGCTATATATGGTTTATATTTTGATTAATCCAAACCTCTTATTATTACTTTTGTAATTTCTTTCTAAGTTGTAAACATCTCTTGGTAACCAAACATACATACGTATATAATGCATGTGTAGTACAGACTCACTCTGTGGTTTTGACAAGTTACTTAACCTTGGCTATTGGGATTAGATTTTAGTTTGTTTGATGAAGATGTTGAGGCTTAATGAAATAATATTTGGCAAATATTCCTTTCGACTTTTTATATTTTTAAACTTCCACAGTTTCATTCAGAGTATTTAAAATATGCTTACTAATTATGATACTATTCCTGCATTTGAAGGTAGTAAGTTTTTCTCTGAGTTATACAGTCCAGGACGAGATACTGAAAAGGGAAACCAAACAGAAGTCCTAAGCTCTTTGACTGCACCCCTTAATGCTATTACACACAATGAAAAGCACGGGCAGGTCTTCCCTGACCAACCCCTCTTAAACTGGAAAGAGTGCTTTATTTCAATGACTAGAAGCTAATGAACTGAAATTCATCTTCAAAAATCTATGACACAGTGTCCGTAGACATGTTATAATTGGCTTTCTAGGGCAGGGTTGAGCTCAGTCTGAAATCCTAGTGCTTAGAGCCAACAACAGATACAGGTGAAGTGAGAAACGGGGCCTTCTGCAGCATCCCACCCAAGAAGGACATGAGGCCAGAAGGTGTGTGGTTGGCCCAAGTACATGCAGTGGCTGGTGCAAAGCTGACTCCGGCCACCTCTGGCCTGGCCCAATGCCTGTTCCTCCATCTCACACGCTGGGTCTCCCAGGCTCTTCCGATTTCATGATTCCAACAGCGGGCGAAGGCGAAGGTTTCCTTAAGCCCCACTTTACCCCCCAGCACTGCCTTTTCTTCTCGGATCTACCCTAAATGTCCGAACCCAAGAACGATATTCACCGCATGGGTGCAGCTCCCAGCACGGCAGGTCCAGCTGCTGACACACCGGAGCCTAGATCCCTAGGACTGGACTCCCTGATCCAGCAGTAAGGGCTGCACTTCATGCTAAGACCCTTCTAAATCCCAGATGCCGCAGGCTGAGACTTAATAAATGCTCACTTCGCTAATCAGACAAATACTCTAAGGCATTTTCAAATATTTTTAAAACTGTGAACTCTTTACGAATGGAAGCTGAGTAGTGGTCAGTACATAAGGTAAGTAACCATGGCCCACCTCGTGGAAAGAGGGAGGTGGGGAAGGGAAGGCCCTGTGTCCTGGCTCTCTCACTGCCCCTCCCCTTTCTTGTAGCCCTGAGCAGGCAGGCTCCTGGCTGGGGATCACACTGAGCAAACCGCAGGTCCATCACTACTCCGGTTAGGCAGGCCCCATTTCTTTGGTTGGGGCATATGTTCTGTGCCCCTACTGAGTATTGGGCTCCCAGACTTAGCTTAACTGGCCTCTTGAATTCAGTCTGGCCCAGCTTTCTCGGGCTTCCTTGGGCAGCCCCAGGGAAAGCCCACTTGTAAGAGAGACTGGGGAGACTTTGGGGAACAAACTTATCCCCAGGGAAGAGAGTCAGGCCAACCAGCTTGACCCAATAACAAAGCTTTAAGTGTGAGAGAAGCAATACTATCAATAGACCAGTCACTTTGGGAACCCAGGTCGGGGCCACTCCTAATTTTCCAGGCTTTCCATAAATTAAAATGTGAAGTGACAAAACCCATGGCAAACATTATTATGTTTTTCATGGTGCAAAATACAGATCTTGTAACATAGAAACCCACACCTGAAACCTATATGAACATGCCAACCAATGTCACCGCAATACATGTAATTTAAAAATCTCCCAGTGAAAAAGAAAAGGCAAAAAGTGGAAGTTTCTTAATCAATAAAGAGCATCTACAAAAAAATTATTGTGTTTTAAAAACCTATATTTAACAAATAGATGTCTGCTCACAATAACAACAAATTGTTGTGTGTAGCTAGACATTCCCAAGGACGTGACAGGATTTATGGACATGTGAATTTATGAGGACGTACAGGCTCTTGTGTGTGGAAATACAAGCAGATTTACAGATAACCATCTCCCCTTCCACTTCAGTCACTTATCTTTCTGTCACTGTACATTTAACCTCACTTGGAAATCGCATCAAAGCTCTAAGCTTGAGGCTTTTGATGACTGCAAGGCCTGGGCAACTGGCTTCTCCAAGATCCAGGAAGGGAGAAGGCCCTAAACAAACATGGTGAGAGCTGTTTCAGCTCACCCAGACCTTTCTTTTTCTTTCTTTCTTTCTTTTTTTTTTTTTCTAGAATGAGTGGTATTTATTTGCATGGAATTAAATACCTTAGTTCCTGAAGTCCCCGCTCCCTCCGTCCAGCCAGGAGAGAAGTCCAGCTGTGTCCTTAGCAGAGCTGGATTAAAGCCCTTGCCCACAGTTTCGGGTCCATGTTCGCACACTCCGGTCCAGCACCAGGCTAGCTTAGCTTGTGTTCCCAGCTGCAGTCCACCAGCCCATGGGGTATGGGGTCCACTTGGCCCATAGCTTCTGGGACGAACTGCCACTGCCCATTGCTGCCCTGGTTGCAAGCCTCCTTAGTGTTTAGAAGATGCATGTGGGGGAAGGAGGGGGGCGGGGGGAGAGTGGGAAAAGGCACGGGTGTGATCTCAGGAGGGAGAGAGCACTGGCTCGCTCAGATCTTAAAGAGCTCTTGTTCCCCTTTAAGATCATGTCACCAAGAAGGGCAGAGAGGTTGCCACTTGGCACAGACCACCTCTTGGCTGTCACAGCAGCAGCAGACACACACTGGTGGGAACCTGTGGTGGCAGGTCCTGGAAAACACAGACAAAGGCAGGCCAAGCAGCCGCCAAGCAGTGCCGCTGCCCTGGATTGACTGAAATGAGCTGGCAGACACCAGTGTGCATGAGCTGCTTTTACAGTCAGTGTCTCCTCTGATAGGTCCGTGCCCTGTGCCGGCTGTTAATTATTTTAAACGTTACGCTCCTATCAGTAAGAGTGCCAGCAGGAGCTGAGGCCTAGAGATCCCAGGAACATGTCTGATGGTCGCTGATAGTACCCTAATGGGAGCATTTGTGTGTGTGTGTGTGTGTGTGTGTGTGTGTGTGTGTGTGTGTGTGTGAGAGAGAGAGAGAGAGAGAGAGAGAATTCTCAAGGGATTACTTTCTAGTGGTCTAGATCTTATAGAAGATGGTAAGAACAGAATTCAAAGTACAATGAATCCACCCTGGAGCTGCCTGAGGAAATTTCCATTTACAGGTAGATATCAAAGGTAAATCAGCTGATTTTAAATTGCAATTTTTAATTGTTGTAGCTGTGCAGGCTTATATTTCTTGTTCAAGAAGAGTTAGCTCTTAGATCTGGTTTTGTAGGTAGCATTTTCTCAACAAGAGGAACCCAAGTACTGTTTAGCCTCAGGGTTGAAAGAGTTCTGAGAGCTCCAAACCTCCATTAGAGTGCAATTAACTTGGGCTTCTCGGAGCCTAAGCAGCTATTTACTCAGATTTTATGAGCAAGAACTGGTTCTATAAGATTCTAAAATTGAGCGGAGTCTGGGCTCCCAGTTTCAGTTTTGTTGCTCATAAACAGTCTTCCCCAAGAGGATGGGTTGTTGACTAAAATAAGGGAATGAAAGCCATGTAAAAGGACACCAAGTCATGGTGATGAGAAAGAGGAAGCGTTGGACTGGGCTTCTTTGCAAGGAATTATTCGACCTGTGGGGGTAGAACAATAAATTTTCCTCTTACCTTTCTAAGTTCTGGCTGGACTAGTAAATTAACAGGAAACAGGTTAACAGGAGAAAATGACCACCCTTATAACATATGTACCAACAGGGGCCCCAAACGAATATGAGACTGGAAGACAGATGAGGCAGGTGAGGCTTATGAGCCATCTTCAGCTAAGGAGGGAGAAGGATCTTGTGGTTTGGGACATCATAGGGCAGGAAGGTAATTCATATGCAGATGAAAAGCAAATGTTTGGTAAATAAATGTTTGCGGGGCCACATTTAACAGTGGGACACAGAGAAGACTCTGACCCAAAGGGTCCTTGCTAGGTTCCTCGCTGTCTATCACACCTGGTTCATATTAAACTGTGGTTGGCTATGATGGTAGCTCTCTTCCTGAGTCAGGTCCTCTCTCTAAATCTTACTAGGCAGTTAGAAAGTCAAGGATTCCTAAACCAACTCCCCCCTCCCCCTGCCCCGCCCGGAGTCTTTTCTAAAAAATAACCAGCCTAAAACAATCAATATTCCAAAAGGCATACTTTGGGGTACCAAACCCTTTTACCCCTCAGACCAAAGACCACATAAGAATTATTTCCCGTCTCCTATCTTCCCTCAAAAAGTACCCAATAATAGCTAACGGTACAAAACCTGAATCCCTCTCCCACCCCTAATGCTTCCCAGCTGAAACTTTGACTCAACTATATTATCTTTACAGTAAATCATACATTTATATGGGTGTGTTTTTTCTACTTTATTTAGGCTCAATGGTATCATTTTCCTTCTTATGTCACAGCACACTCATTTATGCATGTGCTAACTGGCTATGTCTCAGTGATACACTAATTTCTTTTATACAACTTAAGTAGAAGTAATAATAAGACTAAGGTAACTTATCATGTTATTCTAATTTTAGGAGGTTTCCTTCTTTTTCAACAATGACTCACTTTATACTGTTCTGCCAAAATATCAGGGAGTGTTTATGAGTGTTTTTTTCCTTGAGTAAATCAAATGTAATTTACCTTTAAACGGCTACATCTCGTTGCCCTTGGAAACATTTGTTTCTTAGAAACACATGTGACTCAGGTCTGCCTGGCTTTGTTAGGCTCTGGGAGTGTTAACTATGTCTGTATTATTTTACCCAAAATGGTGTGTTCCTGCACACACCTGTTGCCACACTTTGTGGAAGTTGAAGTCAGGAGCTATGTGCAATGCTAACTTAGTAACCTGCCCGAAATGCTACCTCCGCCTCAGGTGTGCAAGGCTGTATAAGAATATGGGTGAAAATTGCAATTAGAATCAATTTGAACAGTGAGAGAGCATTCCCAAGCTGGAAAAAAAAATGTTTTATTTCCACTGGGAAACAAAACTGTAGAAACCCCAAGACAAAATTACAGGTAAAATGTCCCATGCAATAGGCCCAATTATGCAGGTACTGCCAAAAACCAAGGAATTCAAGGATTTATAAAAAGGCATAATTGTTATGCTGGATACAAGTATCATTTTACATTCGTTGCTGTCAGTAAGAGAGACTATTTCAAAGTTTTATTTCCCTGTTATAGGTTTTACCCCATTGTTGAGACTACACAAATCTTTGTTGAAGATTGTGAGCCAAGAACTTGCATTAATATTTTCACTTCCTTTCTTTATAATAATCCAATGAGATAATATTACCCCCATTTCACAGATAAGGAAACTGAGACAGAGAGAGAGCAACAGCCATGCACCGGCTACTCTTCTATCTCATTTATTCTTATAACAACTTTATAATGTAGGTAATATTATTACCTTTATTTTAGGAATGAGGACACAGAGGAACAGGAAAGTTAAGAGATACATCAAAGTCTAGCTGGAAACTAATCAGGTGCTCTGATTCCAGACTGTTCCTTCACCATTAAGCCCAGGTGACTCCTAGAGAGAAGCAAAGTGACTTGCTCCAGGTAGCACAGAAATCTGAACCTCAGTATCCTAAATCCAATCTAAGGTTTTTCTCACTTGACCAACCATCCAGCAATGATGTCTTTAACTCCTGCTCTGTTCTGTGATCTGACCTGTGAATTGGGTACCCAGGTACACTCGTTTCAGAACTTTTTTAAAAAAAACATATTTTATTGATTTTTTACAGAGAGGAAGGGGGAGGGATAGAGAGTTAGAAACATCAATGAGAGAGAAACATCGATCAGCTACCTCCTGCATACCCCCTACTGGGGATGTGCCCACAACCAAGGTACATGCCCTTGACCGGAATCGAACCTGGGACCCTTCAGTCCGCAGGCCGATGCTCTATCCACTGAGTCAAACCGGTTAGGGCTCGTTTCAGAACTTTATTGAGTTCTAGTTTAGCTAGTTTCCTAATTTTACATCTAACGAACGTGTCTTCTTCTATAAGATTACAAGTCCCCAGGTAAAATATGTATTCTTGGATCTATCAGAGCTCTGAGTTAACCCTATATAAAATGCAAACATGGGGATAATATAAAATAGGGCAGTAGCCTGGCTGGCATGGCTCAGTGGTTGAGTGCCGACCTGTGAACCAAGAGGTTACAGTTCGATTCCTGGTCAACGCACATGCCCAGGTTGTGGGCTCGATCCCCAGTGTGAGGCATGTAGAAGGCAGCCAATCAATGACTCTCCCTCATCATTGATGTTTCTATCTCTCTCTCCCTCTCCCTTCCTCTCTGAAATCAATACAAATATATTTAGAAATAAATAAAATAAAATGGCGCAGTGAAATGTTAGATTTCCAGACTCTCACTGTGCATCCCTCGTTGAAAGAATTTTCACCAACTAGAGAAAGAGATGTTTCATAGCCCCTTAGAGACACTTCTTTAGAGGGAAGTTTGTTCCACAGTGAAATTCTTCCCATCCTGTCTTGTCATTATTATTTCTCTTTCTATATCTCTTCAGGGATTACAATTTCTAAGATTCCAGCAACTTTGGGCTAGATGGGAAAGACAGTGTTCGTTGCATTTTGGGACGTGAAATCAGTGTAAGAAAGGGCAAAGCCTAGAGGAGCCACTGGAATGTGCATTCTAGAAGTTGTAGTTTTTCATGTGCTATTTTTGACAAGCAAAAGACCTACAGGCTGCTTTAAATAATGCAGGAATAATGTCCCTTAGTCACAGTTAGGGGACCCCCAAAAAATTTCTTTCTGAGTCCAATTGAGTCACACCAGAAAAATAACTTCTAAATGTCAGAAATTTGGCTAGTAACTGTGCACAGCAATTGCTCCTCCAGGTCTAAGAGAAGCTTGCAGCTGCAACTGGGCAGCTAGAATGAGGTCAGACACTGTCAGCCTAACAGCTGTTGAAACTCCCTTCTGATTTTCTACCTTTCCTACCTGGAAGCTAAAAGATTCAGGTACTCACTTCTCGGCCTCTCTTGCAGCTAAGTATGACCACAGATCCCACTGATTCTTTTTTTATTTTTTAATAAATCTTTATTATTCAGATTATTACAGTTGTTCCTCCTTTTTCCCCCCATAGCTCCTCTCCACCCGGTTCCCACCCTCTGCCCTTACCCGCCCCCCCACTGTCCTCATCCATAGGTGTACAATTTTTGTCCAGTCTCTTCCCACACCCCCCACACCCCTTTCCCCCCAAGAATTGTCAGTCCATTCCCTCTCTGTGCCCCTGATTCTATTATATTCACCAATTTATTCTGTTCATCAGATTTTTTATTCACTTGATTTTTAGATTCACTTGTTGATAGATATGTATTTGTTGTTCATAATTTTTATCTTTACCTTTTTCTTCTTCTTCCTCCTCTTAAAGAATACCTTTCAGCATTTCAAATAATACTGGTTTGGTGGTGATGAACTCCTTTAGCTTTTTCTTATCTGTGAAGCTCTTTATCTGCCCTTCAATTCTGAATGATAGCTTTGCTGGGTAGAGTAATCTTGGTTGTAGGCTCTTGCTACTCATCATTTTGAATATTTCTTGTCACTCCCATCTGGCCTACATAGTTTCTGTTGAGAAATCAGCTGACAGTCATATGGGTGCTCCCTTGTAGGTAACTAACTGTTTTTCTCTTGCTGCTTTTAATATTCTCTCTTTGTCTTTTGCTCTTGGCATTTTAATTATGATGTGTCTTGGTATGGTCCTCTTTGGATTCCTTTTGTTTGGGGTTCTGTGCGCTTCCTGGACTTGTAAGTCTATTTCTTTCACCAGGTGGGGGAAGTTTTCAGTCATTATTTCTTCAAATAGGTTTTCAGTATCTTGCTCTCTCTCTTCTTCTGGCACCCCCATAATTAGGATGTTGGTACGCTTGAGGTTGTCCCAGAAGCTCCTTACACTATTTTCATATTATTGGATTCTTTTTTATTTTTGCTTTTCTGGTTGGGTGTTTTTTGCTTCTTTGTATTTCAAATCTTTGACTTGATTCTTCCAATCCTCTAGTCTGCTGTTGGATATCTGTATATTATTTTTTATTTCAGTCAGTGTATGCTTAATTTCTAGTTGGTCCTTTTTCATATCCTCGAGGGTCTCGCTAAATTTATCAGCCTTTTCTAGAAAATTCTTGAAAAACCTTATAACCATAGTTTTGAACTCTATATCCAGTCATTTGCTTTCCTCCATTTCTTTCATTTGTGATCTGTTTCTTTGTCTCCACATTTTGGCTGCTTCCCTGAGTTGATAGAGTGGCTTTGTGTGCTAGGTGTCCTATAAGGCCCAGTGGCTCAGCCTCCCCAATTACCTGAGGTGGACACTCTTGGTGCACCCCTTTGTGGGCTGTGTGTACAGTCTTGTTATAGTTAAGCCTTGATTGTTATTGGTATCACTGGGAGGAATTGACCTCCAGGCCAATTGGCTATGAGGATCAGCTGTGTCTATGCTGGGAGAACTTCTGTGCTGGAGACACCTTTATGAGACAAGACTTGCAAAAACCTCTGTGCTCAGCTTGGATGGGGCGGAGTCTCAGGACAGAGCAGACAGCAATGGCCTCCCATCAGCCCTTCCCTAAGAGGCCAGCCCGGGTCTCAGTGTCCCGTGGTAATCGCTGCAAGCACCTCTGAGAGAAAGCCACCCTTGAGTTTCGCCCACTGCCAGACAGTCCACTTTCTCCCCGAATCAGTCTGGGTCCCCAGAGTCTCGCCCGGAACTGGAGTTCTCAGCAGTCAGGAGCTTTTGTCTCCCTCTTGATTGAGAAAGCCAGCCGTGTACTCAGTTGCCAGCCCTCTCCGCGCACGTGTCTCCGTACCTCTGCCTTCTGTAGCTTCTCTGAGTCTCAGTGTGCTTTTCTCTTTCCTTCTAGTTGTAGAATTTCCACTCAGCCAGCCTTCCTGTGGTTCTGGATGATGTCCGTTTTGTCTTTTAGTTGTAGTTTTGAAATTGTGCGAGGCAGCAGTTTAGGTGTTTACCTATGCCGCCATCTTGGTTTCTCTAGATCCCACTGATTCTGGTTAATGAGACATTGGGGTGACCTTGTAGGGGAAGAAAAAAAGTTTTCCTCAATCCTTTTAGGGTCCCATACTGGATCTGAAGATTAAACTGACAAAGACAGATTAACCCTTTGCACTTGGATGTCAAGTGTGACTCGACACGATTAGCAGTAGAGTAAAGGAATCGAAAAAAGCAAGCGAGTGCAAAGGGTTAACGGGAGAAAAGCAACCAAATTTCTTTAATACAAGTTTTATGAGATATGGGAGTCTTCATAAGGAAGTGGAGACCCAAAGAAAATTGTTGAACCTGAGTATTTTTATGCCAGGTTTGGTGTAGAAATATGATAGGTGAGGGAGTATGAATAAGTGTAGTAAACTGGGAGAAATTTAACAAGACCAGTTTGTTTGGATTCCTCTTGGCTTCTTTTTGGAGATAAGATCATTCCTTGTCTCCTAGTATAGGGAGGGCACTTTTTACAGGGTTTTATGACCTGCTTCAGGGGGAAGAGTGAGGGGAAGGCCAGAGGGACCCTCCTGCTTCTTAAACTCCTTCAGCTAAAAATATCCAATATGCCAAGATACCATATTTTGGAGCACTGTGTCCGGAACTTCGTCATCTTCCAGGTGCTTCTGGAAATTTCCTTTCCTGATAAAGGGAAAGAAGTCTTGCCCTGAGCCTTCTTCCATTGTCTCTTGCCTTTGAATCTGGTTGTGAGTGAATCTTATGCATGACGCTGTGGCAGCCACCTTGCACCTACGAAGACAAGTCTGGACAAAAGCCAACCCTCTGAGGAGGCGGGAACAGAAGGATGGATAGAATTCTTGGAGACACCAAACTCAACTTGGTCTTCTCTCTAATTAAACAACAGGTGCCACGATGTTTTAAGCCTTTGCTTGTCAAGCTTGTGGTTTCTTGAAGTCAGAAATATCACCAGTGATTTGTGGGGACTGGGTACAGGGAATGCAGCAGATCTGGTTTCTGGAAAGCATGTTTTAAATACAAAGGCAAAGCATGCATTCTAAGATTTCTTTTTACAAGAAACAAGTTTTGTAAAGCATCTGATTTCTGTTTTCTATAGTGGTGTTTTTTTAAAAATCAACTTTGAAGAAAGAGACTTAAGTCAACAACATCTAATGAATGATAAGAGTAAACAGAGGTGAAGCTGGAGCTAGCTGAGAACCAACATACAAACAGACCTATAGAGACGAGGAAAGAGTGTGAGGAGGCTAAAAGCGCAAGAGAAGAATTGCTATCTGAAATCTGTGATGTGGAGGATAAATATGAGAAGGTATTCTGTGTTTTCCGATGGTGTTAGGCTCTACAGGTTGAGAACTGCTAGCAAGCAGGGTCGCCTAAGACCATCGGAAAACACAGATATTTACATTACGATTCATTAACAGTAGCAAAATTACAGTTATGAAGTAGCAACAAAAATAATTGGGGGTCACCACAACATGAGGAACTGTATTAAAGGGTCACGGCATTAAAAAGGTTGAGAACCACTGTTCTAGATGCACATAAAAAGGACAAGGAGATAGAGATAAGAGAAGAAATCAATATATCTATAACTAACACTAAAAGAATGATTCTTCAATAATCTGGGAGGAAAATACCCCAAAATACAAGAAGAAATCTTTTTTTAGTAGAACTCAACTAGTTGCACAAAACCATAGAAGAAACAAGCACTTTATCCTCATTGATGCTCCACATTGAAGGAGGGGGAAAAGGAAGGAAAGAAAGCAAAGTTCCTATCTTTTTGTCCCAGAAAGGTCAAACAATAGGAGGCACAGAGAGAGTCCACATTTTTGTGGTCTGAGTTTCATCGTATGCTAATGAAAGCATTGCCATGCAGGGGAGGAGGGAATACTGGTTAACTGAAGGCTCACACCCAATATTTCCTGCCACACTCGGTCCAGGGATAAGAGGCAGCCTCTGGGACCTTTGTCAGCTGTGGGAAACGCCACAGCTCATCTCTCCATGGCACGTGCCCTCGGGGAGAGAGTGAGGGAACTTTCTGGTTAAGCCAGCGCTCCTCCTTTGCCCCTCCTTCCTGTGTCCTCCAACACCTCTACTGAGCTCTTGCATCAGGTACAGTGGGCCCCCGTGATACAGACACTTCTGCTCTCAAGGAACTCCCTCTGTACGACGGGAAACAAATGTAACTGAGTATAACCGGAGGGCAGAGAGGTTAATGAGAGGGAGTCTGGGAAGGTTTTGGAGAGGAAGGGACGTTTCAGCTGGATCTTCTAAGATAAACCGGGTTTCTCTAGACTCTGAAGCAAGGGGAAGGCCATGCTGGCAGGGGGAGCAGCGTGAAGAGAAGCACAAGTCTGCAAAGGTACACAGCATCTCCCAGAAACAGCACGTGGTCTGCCTGGGCTGGACAGTTGATACCTGGAGACCGCAGGGAGGCCTGAACACCTGCTCCACTGCTAAGTGCCGAGTCCGGGCTGACGCACGGGGCTGACATTCAATAAAATACAAATACCCGAGTGACAATGAAACACTCTATGGGCTGTGCAATGCTTTTCATGTTAGCAGGTTAATAATAACAGCGCTGAAAGCTTTAGAGAAATGCTAACGGTGTGCTGTTTAAATGCTAGGCGTTCATGTAAACATTGAGTTCTATATGCTAACCATTACGTAATACTAACCTTAATCTGCTGACAAACCTGCGTGGGGGAGACTAAGGGCCAGTATTTACTTATCCACTCAAGAAACATTTATTGATTATTCACCTTGTGCCAGAGACTAGAGGTGGGAATACAGATATAAGTAAAGCAGAGTTCTTGGCTTCAGGAAACTAATATGGGAGGACAAACAGGTAAATAAATGAGTGCCTTCAAAAGTGACAGGTGCCCTAAAAACCCGCATCCTGTGCACAGTGGAAGCACAGAGGAGCCGCAAAATAAGGCAGAGCAAGGTGGTTGTCACGGGTGATGGCACTTGAGATGACTCTTGAAAGTTGGGTTGGTATTCGGGGAGAAGGAGCAGAGAAAGGGGAGACCACAGATACAAGGAAATTTAGGGGCTACTACAAGATTTTCTCAAGCAAAACAAGAAATAGGAGAGGGGGTCTTTTAAATTTGTGACGCATTCACAGTTGGTCAAGCTGTATAATTTACCTGGTTACCTGTCCCCCACCCCCCCCAAAACACACACACACACACACACACACACACACAAAAAAAAAACACACCTGGGTGCACATGCTTTTCATGCTATAGGATTGAGTCAGCCAGCAAGTGTTTATTGAGTGTGTATTATGAACATACTCTGTAATAGGCATATGGGGAGAAGGGGGGAAAAAGGCAGGCAGAAACTCAAATACTGTGAAAAAGTGGAGTGATTCTGTGCATTCCAGTTCATTGTGGTTTCATCTGAGTCCTGGTGAGCGGGGCAGACAATGCCGCTATTGTTGTAGTGGTGGCTGCAGTCTGCTGGCTTGTGGGGCTGCCTGTCCTTTGTGCAAAGCCTCCTGGCCGCGATCTCATTTGTGATAGGACCAGTTTCACTTCATTACCTGATTAAAAAGCCCTCACTGCATCATCAGACTGCTGGTCTCTGGCGAGGCAGCCACACAGGCGGTAGGCATGACCCAGAGCCTGTGGGGACCAGCTGGTGGTCCCCAGCCAGTGGCCACTTCGGTGATGTCCACAAAGGCTGAGCATTCCTTATGGCACTTTGGAGACCACAGAGGTGTCAAGGAAGGGCCACTGTAAATACGCTAGGCCATGAGCAAAATGGCTGGGAAAGCTAACCTTCCTCAGGAACATTAAGTGCAGACTGTTTGACTTCAGGGTTGGGTGTTGTCATTTTTTGAAAAGGTGCTAATTATGATTCCTCACCCTGCTCTCTCCTTCAGCACTGGCTGCTGCTCCTGTCCACACAGCCGCCCCAGACTCTCCCATCGTGTTTAGGCAAATAGAAATCCCACCTTCCTGCCACATCCTTTCTCTTTCCTCCTGTTCCCTGACAGATTTTCCTAGAAGAGTTCTCTTTACTTTCCGGCATCCATAGGATAACATCTTGCTTCTATCATCGTCAGCCAAAAAGCAGACACAGGAAAACATCCACTCTTTATGTCTCTCCTCATTGTTTTTCTGTGGTAAAATAGCACCAGGAAAATGATCTGTGAAGGAAGCTGACGGGGAGGGAAAACTTTCCTCTACCCTCAAGGTTCTTCTGGCTGGTCTCATAATCAAACAGACATGAGGCAGATTAGCAGGAGAAAATAAGCAAATTTAATTACATACATATGTATGGGAATGCTGCATACATGAGAGCCAGAGATAGAAAAGGAAATTGAGGTCTCTATGACTTTCTGAGCTAGGGGTGAGGTAAGGTACCTTGGGGCTTCAGAAGGCAACTGCAGGGAGAGAGCGTGTTCAGTAATAAATAGTTTGCCCTGCCATATAGGTGGGTGAAAAGTTATTTCTGGTGGTAACTCCCATAATGGGCCAAACTCCTAATTTAATTTTTTCCAGGTAGTTAAGGGGAAGAGCATTTTCTCTAGGGCCCTGAGAATCTTGGTCTCCTTTAGTTCATAATAATCTGCATACTCCTGCGGCACATCTTGGGGGACTCATTCTGCATTGCTGCAAAGTTCTAAGGGGTCACAGGGATGCCATGTCTGGAGCATTAGGAACTAGGTTTCCACATTGAATTGGAATTAAAATCCCGAGTGGGCAGGCAGCTTGAGGACTGTAGTAGACATGTAGCAGTAACAAGTAGCAGTCATGAGGTGAGTGGGGAAGCTAGTTTGGGGTAGTGCCCCTTAAAGCATACAACGGGGAAGGTATACTCCTCAAATAAAATTCAGACAATGAAGACCTTAGCTTAATTCTGAAGCATGTAACCCAATGTCGGTATACACGCCCCCATGTGAGAATAGGATCATAGAATCCTGTTACAACTTTTTAAGCTTTTAAAGGCACATTCCCTCGATCGATTAAATAAGAGGATATACAATTTTTTGATTTTGTAAAAAAAAAATTTAAGCAATTCTTATAGAAATAACTTACTATATCTCTGAAGAATTATACTCAGTGCTAGCTGCTGGGTCTCAAGAGGGACATGGACAAACTGGGATGGTTTCCAGACCCTTTGCACACATCCTAGTTTGTCAGTGTCCTATGAGCCCTGGCTAAAAGAATTAAGCATGTGAAGTCAAGTCCAGAAAGCAGAAGAAAAAGCTGGATCCCTTTCCTCTTGGAAGATATTTCCCCCAGACTACAAGAAGCTGGCTTGCCCACCCCTTACTCCCACTCCTCCTTAATCGGCCGCCGCAGGCTCTTTCTAAAGTAGGTTAATGGAGCACCAAAGGAAGGGACGCTGGTGTTTCCTGGGTTCTTTCCTTCTGTAGGGAAGCAGTCATTCCCATCTAACAAAAGGGAAAAACTAAGGAGGCGGCATGCCTGGTCAAGGTGCCAAGGACAATCTTCCACTCCTTGAGCAGTTCTGGCATCTAATCCCCCACGTCCTTGACTCAGTATCCCCATGCTGTCCTCTGTCACTCTAAATCCCCTTCTGGGGTGCCTCACTCAATCTGCCTCTCGAGTGTTTCATTCTCCAAATCACTTATTTCTCCAATCTGAATATCAGAGACCAATAGCTAAAAGATACATACTAATCAACACATCGAATATAAATAAAATGAAGACTGACAAGCAGAGATGTGAAGCAATGTAATAATAGTCTTATCCAAATGTGAGAATTTGACCCAATTCTCTTTGTGGTTGAGGATTTTAAGATCATGTGGGAAAAAGAATATGTGGAAACTGAGGACATAAGGGAACTTACAATAGTGAGTCTCTATTATATATACTAGAGGCCCAGTGCACAGATTTGTGCACCGGTGGGGTCCCTCAGCCTGGCCTGTGGAGATTGGGCTGAAACTGGCTCTCTGACATCCCCCAAGGAGTCCCAGATTGCGAGAGGGCACAGGCCAGGCTGAGGGACCCTACCGTGCATGATCAGAACCAGGGAGGGACCGTGGGAGGGCTCCAGGGCATGTCCGGCCTGTCTCACCCAGTCCCAATTGGCTAGACCCCAGTAGCAAGCTAACCTACAGGTAGGAGCGTCTGCCCCCTGGTGGTCATTGTACGTCATAGTGACTGGTCGAACAGTCAAACGTCGGACACTTAGCATATTAGGCTTTTATTATCTAGGATAATTATATATAATAAAGACTCACTAGAATGTTAAGTTTCTTGAGGGATAAGAGCCACATCTGCTTTTGTTTCATTGGTATATATGTACCCCAAGTACCTAGGAAAATGCCTGCAATGTAATGTTTCAAATATTTATTTGTTTTCATGATTAGCTGGATAAACTGCTGATTTAATTTCAATTCAGTGGTTTGTGTTCATAAATTACTTTTATTTTATTTGATTATGGATTATTGCATTCTTATTTGCTCCTTCATCTAATCCAGCCTGTGGGCCTTATAAGGCCTGCAAAATCATTTGGTCTGGCCCTGCCAAGGCATTAGGGGTGAGTTGATTAAATGTCTAACCAAATATAGCAGTCTAGTTTTTAAGCTGATAATTTTATATGGCCTGAGAATGATGTTATAAATATCCAAATGGCCGTTGGCAGAAAAAAAGGTTCCCAACCCCTAATCTAAATATTCAATTCTTTTTAATTTATTTTTTGGAATCTCCCACTTTTCTATATCCCACCAGTGTCCTGGAGATGTAAAGTATCCTGGATATGTGTGTGGGGGGAAGAGATTTAGAACACCTTTATTTGACCAGCATCTTTCACTAGAGCTAAGTAGTATTTTTAACCACACTCTGCCTGTTTCATCAGGTTTAAATAGCTTTAGCTCAGCCTGTGATCATTGTGTCCAAGCACATGTTTCTACTTCTTTTACACGCATTTTATTTCTGCTTCTTCTCCATCTCCTTTACTGCTACCTCCTCTTCTAAATGTTGGTACACCCTAGGTCCAAGTTCTAGTCCTACTCCTCCTTTTCCTCTCTTCTGTCTCCCTAAGTGATCTCATTCATTCCCATTGCTTTAAATACCAAATACATGCCCCTGGATCCCAGAGACATATCTCCATCCTTGACCTACCTTTTAAGCTGCAAATCTCTATACTCAGTCTCCTACTTGGGTGAAAGAAGCAAGACATTTTCATAAATCTAAAATGGGACTTCTGATTTCCACTGCTCCTCCCCAATCTCTACTCAACCAACTACTCAAACCATTGAGCCATCTTGGGTTCTGATCCACTTCCTTACCCTCCAATTCCAGTTCATGAGCATGTGTAGTCAATTTTTTAACCTCCAAACGAACTCTTGAATGTACGCATCTTCAGTTCCACTCCTCATTCCCAAGTCTAAGCTAGCATCATCTCTTGTCACGACTAAGGCAATGCAATGCTCCCTGCTACCCATCTTTGCCCTGGAAGAACTCGTCTGCACACAGCAGCAAGAAACTCAGTGACAGCGCCCTCTTAGCAGTCAGTAGGCATTGACCCCATATACTTGGGATACAATAAAAAGTTGTCACTGTGACCTGCCAGGTCTTCATGAAGTGTCCCCTCTGTACTTATGCACGTCACGGATGCCCTCTCCACCAACCTCTTCAAGCTGATGCTATGCCCCACACATGATGTACTGTCTGTCTGACAAGTTTGAAACATGATCTTATGCCTTGGAAACTGCTGTTTCCTATGCCTGCAATGTTTTTTCCTCAACTACTTTTTGTTTTGTTTCTGTTTTGACAAGTTACAGTCATCTGTATACCTACCACCAAAATTAATAACTGTTAATATTTTGCCATTTTCCTCAGCTTTTTAAAAAAGATATATTTTTTTATTGACTTAAGAGAGGAAGGGAGAGGGAGAAAGAGATAGAAACATCAATAATCAGAGAGAATCATTGACCAGCTGCCTCCTGCATGCCCCATACTGGGGATCGAGTCTACAACCCGGGCATGTACCCTGACCAGGAATTGAACTGTTCATAGGTCAACACTCAGCCACTGGGCCATGCCGGCCAGTCTTCCTCAGATTTTAACATTATAATAATAGAAAAATAGAAGTAACGTTTGAGCTTTTTTCCTTATGTTTCATCCTCTCCTCCTTACTCAGAGCCAGTAATGGATATGGTTGGTTTCCTGCCCTGCATCCATTTCTCCCTCCCTTCTTTCTGACACAGCCTTGACTTCTTTAAGGCACTCACACCTCCTCCAACCCCTCCCCACACCTTCATGTGCTTCAGCAAAAGCCAATGGTGGCCCAACTGTGGCCAAGACAGCAGAATGGTTTCCTGGGAGCTGTGTTCATTCTCCCCAGGGTACACAGTGGGGAGCTGGTAGCACTTCTTGAGGCTCCTACCCTCTTTGTCCTGCCCTCAAGCATTTATTTGCCTTTAGAGAACCAGGGTGGAACCGGAGAAGCCAGGCTATCTAAATGTCTGATCCAACACCAAGGCAGGAACTAAAGGTACTCTTGTTTGTTCAGTCTTCATCATGTCATCTGCTGGTCTTGCATAACTGTTGGCTCAAAACTTAGAGCAACATAAACACCACAAATAGAAGGAACTGACTTCCTAAATGTCTCCACCCTTCTCTCAAAAAAGAAAGAAAGAAGATTCTTTCTCCTATAGCTAACCATTTTTTTGATTAGCATATTATCTTACTACTAGAGGCCCGGTACACAAAAATTCGTGCACTCGAGGGGGTCCCTCAGCCCGGCCTGCACCCTCTCACAATCTGGGACCCCTCGGGTAGGGTCCCTAGGTCTGGCCTGAGATTGGCGCCTATCGGGGCTTTCCTTCCCCTGGCTGTAGGCAGCTGGCCCCACCCCTGCCACTGCCACTGCTTGCCATCTGTGCAGTGCTGCCCCCCCTCCCCTGCCACCGGTGGCCTCTCTACAGGTGACAGGTTGGGGTACGATGGCTTAGCTGGCCTGGGCCTCCCTCTTTGCTGGGGGGCGGGGCCAGCCCTGCGAGGGGCCATCTGCCTACCTGATTGCTGCTAACCGCTCTCCTGCCTACCTGATCAGCCCTAACTGCTGGCCTGCCTACCTGATCGCCCCTAACCACTTGCCTGCCTGCCTGATTGCCCCTAACCACTTGCCTGCCTACCTGATCACCCCTAACCATTGGTCTGCCTACCTGATCACCCCTAACCACTCTGCCTGCCTGCCTGATTGCCCCTAACCGCTTGCTTGGGGGAAGGGGCAGGGCCAGCCAGGCGAGGGGCTGTGGTGATCTGGTCTCTGGTCATTTCCATCATGATGCCTCTGGCTTTTTATTATATAGGATATTCTACTTATGTGTGTGTTTGTACTCAGCACTATGAAAAACTTATACAAGGTTAAGTCCCCATTCAGACATAAAGTGTTTAAAATAACAATCAGAACTGACCTCTCTGTTTCTCTCTGCTTGCAGGGTGCGGCATGTTTACTCTCCTGTCATCAGTCACAGCAGCTGTCAGTGGCCTCCTGGTGGGTTATGAACTTGGGATCATCTCCGGGGCTCTTCTTCAGCTAAGAACCTTATTAGCCCTGACCTGCCAGGAGCAGGAAATGGTTGTGAGCTCCCTCCTCATCGGGGCCTTACTCACCTCTCTCACGGGAGGGGTCCTCATTGACAGGTATGGAAGAAGGGCTGCCATCATCTTGTCATCCTGCCTACTTGGACTTGGAAGCCTAGTCTTGATACTCAGTTTATCTTACACGGTTCTTATAGTGGGACGCATTGCTATAGGGGTTTCCATTGCACTCTCTTCAATTGCCACTTGTGTTTACATCGCTGAGATTGCCCCACAGCACAGACGGGGTCTTCTGGTGTCACTGAATGAGTTGATGATTGTCATTGGCATTCTTTTGGCCTACATTTCCAATTACGCATTTGCCAATGTTTCCCATGGATGGAAGTACATGTTCGGCCTTGTTATTCCCTTGGGAGTTTTGCAAGCGATTGGAATGTATTTTCTTCCTCCAAGTCCCCGGTTTCTGGTGATGAAAGGACAGGAGGAAGCTGCCGGCAAGGTTCTCCAAAGGTTGAGAGCCCTCTCAGATACAATGGAGGAACTCACTCTGATAAAATCTTCCCTGAAAGATGAATATCAGTATAGTTTTTGGGATCTGTTTCGTTCGAAGGACAACATGAGGACCAGAATAATGATAGGCCTAACACTGGTATTTTTTGTACAAATTACTGGCCAACCAAACATATTATTCTATGCATCAACTGTTTTGAAATCTGTTGGCTTCCAAAGCAATGAGGCAGCTAGCCTAGCCTCCACAGGTGTTGGGGTTGTCAAGGTCATCAGCACCATCCCAGCCACGCTGCTTGTAGACCATGTCGGGGCCAAAACCTTCCTCTGTGTTGGCTCTTCCGTGATGGCAGCCTCATTGGTGACCATGGGTGTTGTGAATCTCAACATCCACATGAACTTCACCAATATCTGCAGAAGCCATAGTCTTATCAACCAGTCCTTGGAGGAGTCGGTGTTTTATGGATCAAGAAACTTGTCAGCCAGCAATGAAACTCTTAGAGAGCCCTTTAAGGGGATCACTTCCCACAGCAGAAATTCATTAATGCCCAGGAGAAATGATGTGGATAAGAGAGGGGAGATGACCTCAGCATCCTTACTAAATGCTGGACTGAGCCAAACTGAATACCAGATAGTCACAGACCCTGCGGAAGTCCCACCTTTTTTGAAATGGCTATCCTTGGCCAGCTTACTTGTTTATGTTGCTGCTTTCTCAATTGGTCTAGGACCGAGTAAGTATTTTATTTTTTATTCCTCCTCCTTACCCCTTATAAATGCTAATGAATTGCTTTTGACCAATGAGAGCATCCCGCTGCTATAGTATCTCATGCACAGACCTACTAGAAGCAGGGCATGGATAATATCGGAAGAAAGTATGCCTGGCTTATACCTGCTTAGTGAAATGTGCAAGGCCAGTATTCACCCAAAGGGGAAGTTTGCAATTATATGTCCCACAAGGATACTTTAACACCAATTGATTGGAGGTGAATCAGACTTTGAAAGATATTTATTGTCCCAGAGAATATATTGTTTTATGAAAGCAAAGTTTACTGAGATAACTTTTTTTTTTAACATATCATTCCTGAGTTTTTCATAGGTGAAAGGGGGAAAGTATCAAGATTTTCTTAAAGACACTGTAGTGAGTGCATCCCAGTAATAATGAAGAAGAAGGGAATTCTGAGATGGGAAGGAGGATTTATTTCTTTAAACTATTTTATCACTAGAATAACCTCCCAGGGTACTTTACTCTCCCCTATGAAACAGAGAATGGGAGTCAAGTTACTCCTATTAAACAGAATACAAACAATTTACAGGGAGATAGCTACAGGATGTTTTATTTTATGTAGCCAGTCTACTCCAATGACAAAGTTTAAACCCTTCTCTGGACCAAAGTCTCTAGGGTTTGCTAGAATAGGTTGTTTGTTGAAGTTCCCTAGTCTTTTAGCATCAGTCTGAAAGTCTAAACCTCTCTGTAGAGAAGTTGTAAAAGGTCTTTTGTACATCTCCCTAGAAAATACAGTGCTTACTCTATCATCCTCAACTCCTTCCCTCTCTCTCTCTCTCTCTCTCTCTCTCTCTCTCTCTCTCTTTCACACACACACAGTTGGTATTAAAACCTTTGTTAATAAGGATCAAGGTCCAAACAAACTTGCTCAGATAAATAGAAGAGAGTACAGTGCCCAATCTAGTCAATGACCAAATGCTCTTGGATTTTGTCTCATAGATGGCTCCAGTGTTTATTTTTTTCTTCCCATTTCTGCTACCATTGCCTACCCATATGGTTCTTAGGTTGCTAGGAGACTGTAGTTCTCTCCTGTTTCAGGCCTTTCTCATGCCCATTCATCTTCTATACCAGTATTCCTTAAATACCATTTTCCTCATGTCACCAATGTGCACACACTCTCCATGGTGTCCTACTTTCTGCCATATCAGAGAAATCAAATGCTTTACAAGATAAAAAGATTAGAAATTACCTATTCCAACACTTTTCTTTTATTGAAAAGAAACAAGATACACAGGAGATTGAGATTATACAGATTTGGAAATAAAGCCCCAGGCTTTGGAAGCCTAATTCCATGCTTTGCATACACTGTATCACCATTCTTTGAGGGAAGAATTGCATGACTTTCAAGACCCTCCACCATCTCACCCAACCATATCAAGCTGTTTCCACAATTCCAGGGGGCACCATTTACACTGTGATTTATGGAGTTATGCTCAAGGGCCACCATTCATACAGGAGTACCTATAGACTCCACATGGACAGCATAGTGAACAATGTCCCTGGCATTGTGCAATGAGGCAATACCTTATCACTCTGGGCTTCTTTATTTCCCACTGCTTTCACTTCCTCTACCCTACCCAAAGCTCAATGAAATTCTTCCTACCTTTAAAGCTCAATGAAATTATTCTCTTCTCTAGGAATTCACTTCTTTCTTAGAGGTCTTTATTTGTATGAACTACTAGTCATTTCTCGTGTAGAATAGGTCAGTTCTGGACTATAAGAAGCCTGAATTTAAATCAGAAAACTTGGTTCTAATCCGAGGTCTTCAACCTACTGGCTGTGTGATCTTTAAACCAACTATCTTCATGAAGCTGTTTGTAATCTATGAATTGGGTATAATAATATCTGTTTTATGTCACAGAGTCAGCATCAGGTGAGTAAATGTATGTGTGGTTTGGATGCTACAGGGTATGATATAAATAGAAGTGTATACACATAGTGTAATGCACACTGTAATATAACTTAGTCCTTACTGGTACAGTTATTGCTACTATATATTTTGGTTTATTAGCTAGAATATGGTTACTGGATTATAAGCTCTTTGAGGAAAGAAATGACATTTTATATTTTTTTCTTCCCTCCCTTTAAGTGAGTGTAGCATAAATCTGTTTGACAGCCATGCAGGAACACATTTGTGTTTCTAAGGGGGCGGGGAGGACTTTAAAAATAAGATGCAGATATCGGAAAAATCTCAAGGTGTGCTTCTTTACATGTGTTATCTGTGGGCAAACTAAGTAGCACATAAGTTAGAAATGCTAGGCGGCCAAAGAAACTCCTGTTTCTGCCAAACATCATCACGAGTTCTTTTGCAGAATAATTCATCACATGGGCATGTGACGAAAACCTCTTTCTGTGTTTGCTCCTAAGAAAAGATTCAGGGCAATTAGTAATGCTTGGAATCAAGTAGTGGGAGGCAGTTAGGGCTTTTCTTTGTTAAGTCATAGTTATTGGGACTTTCAGGCACAGAGGACCTAAAATTAGTCCCAGTTTTTTTGTTTTGTTTGTTTTGACCCCTCTGCTTTTTGCTACAGCCTGGAGAAGTGAGTCCCTTTGAGAATTTCTTAGACACCCAGCAATACTAGTGAGGTAGCGAATCTCAGAGTTGAAGGGGGTTTTGGTATGGAAAAGGGAAATAGCTTGGTTTCTCCAACTTATAATTGTAATTTCGAGGACTGAGCTAGGTATTCACGCCTGAGGCTGGGAAGCATGCAGCCTGAGACAGAATTCCCAATCGGCCGCTTGCTCGAAGTAGAACAAGCCGCTATTTCCCATCTGTGGTTTGGGGCTATTGATTCTCCTTGAGCTCTTAGAAGGGATTTGAGTAATTTTCCTTTTTTTTTTTTTTTTCCTTGCTAAGAGTCATTTTTGTCCATATTCATGTTGTAGTTTATTTTTCTTTTCTAAAGAAAGCATACCACAGGAATTCCAATTCAATCATCAAAACTGTATTCTAGAACATTGGTATAAGCTGCAAAAACCAGTGGGAGTTTTAAGAAGATTTTTATTAGGAGCAAGATTTTCATACTAGATCTTGAATGCTTTCTAAAATTTATTAACCTAATGTGATTATTCTCAGATATTTCATTTAGAGAGTTGATTGCTTGTAGTAAAGCAAATCCTTTCTATAAATAGAGGTATAAAAGAAAATGCACATGTTGTTCTAAAGTAAAATCAAAAGCAAGATTATACCATCTTCATTAAACCTTCTTAAATATGGGTTGGCTTAGAACAGCATTCCTTAATTGAATTATAAATCATGCCATAATTTCTTCTGCCAAAAGAGTGTTTCTATTTTTTTTTAGGATTGAGTGTATGTTCTATATCATTTCACTCTCTGGTCCTCTGTTTCCCTAACTGTAAAATAATAGGTTGCCCTAGAATCTAGAATTCAGGAGGGGAAATGAATTTGATACTAAGCAATCTTATGTATTATATGTTAATGCATTTAAAATATTATTCTAAAAAGGAATTCATGGCCCAAAGAGTTTAAGAACTTCGGCCCTGCATTTCTTTACAACTAATACTAAAATTCTTCCATCAAGTAAAATCAGAATATATACTCCATTGGCTTTTATTGGGGACTATTAAACATTTTTTTTCCATAACTGATCTTTCACTTCAAAATATGTTCAAAATCTTACCCTTACTCTCCACAGTGTTTCTGGAGTGGTCCTGAATATTGTTTTAATTTCTTTTAATAACAATATTTTTCTGTCATGGTTCAAGCATTTGGGTAGAAGGGAAGAATCCTGACATTGTGAGGACTTAGAGCCACATGCTTTATAAGTAAAGCAGAGTTGAGCCCAAACACAAGGCATAAAGTTATTAGTTCATTTGAGGTGATACTTGTGTAGAAACCCAGCCTTCTTAAAATAGCAAGTGTAACTCAGAAAAATGTGTGTGGCTGTTCTGTTCACAGTAATTACCAGGGCTTTTCTAAATCTACAGATTCCTACGTCCGTAAAATTAATTAACCTCCTCTTCCATCTCATGATTATATATATTTTCATTATGATCAAATGAAAGGAATTTGTCCAAGGTCACATATTAAGTTTGGTTATGAGACTCTGACTGTCATCCTTTTTACTCCTTTGTATTCATACTGAATACTGACTGACAGGTTATCCCCAATCATCTGCCCCAATCTCTTCTGTCAAATAAGCAGGAGTTCCTCCGGCAAGAAAGCAACTTGGAGTGACCAACAAAGGAAGAGAGAGGGAAAGCCTGGGGTTCACTGATTCACTCACTCATCCAGCACGTGTGTATTGCTCACCCAGATTCAGGGATGGCTGAGCGAGAGCCACACCCTGCCCTCATGGAACGAGTGTGGGGACAGGCAATGAGCAAGAAAATGAAAACAGGTACTATCCCAGTTCAGGAAGAGAGAGGTGTTGACATTCAGGTGGAGGACGCGTGATAAAAAATGAAGAAGGATAAAGGAAAGAGCATTTTGGAGGAGCGTTATTTCAGATAGGGTGGCCATAAAAGACCTTTCTGTGATGGTGACATTTGGCCCACGGCTCATATGAAGAAAGTAGTGTGAAACTCTGGGAGAAGGGAGTTTGAAGCAGGGAGAATGGCAGGTCGAATGGCCTTGAGAGGGACATGAGTTAAAGGTTTAGGAGAACAGCAAGAAAGCCTCTTGAGGCTGTATAACGTGGTGTTTGAATTGGGATGAGGCTTTGGCATCATTTTGTGTCCCAGCCCCACAAGGTAGGACTTTGGACAGGTCAATTCATCTCTGTAGGCATCAGTTTCCCTATCTAGAAAATGGGGCGATATTGTCCATCTCACAGTGTAATTGTGAGGTTGAATGGAACAATTTGCATGTGGTTTAGTGTCTGGTCTGCAGCATAGACTCAGTACATTTAGTTCTTAGTACTGTTAAGTATCTGGCTATGGTCAAACTGAGATGAGTAGCTCTAATAATGCCAGCACTGACCTCAGCAGGCATTTTGCTTAAGTCTTGTCAGAACACAGGTAGTGCTCCATACCTTATGCTGAATTATGATGCCATGGTCCTCCTGACCTCCCTTCTATAAACCATTTTAGTTGGGTCAAGAAAAAAAAAAAAAAACATTGGTGGCTTGAAATATGGTTCAGTTCTGGATGACCTACAGTCAAGAGAGCTTCCTAGAAAAACAGACAAGTGGTACAGAAAATCCCTAGGCTTTGGTGAAAGGTGATCGATGTGATTGATATAGGCTGAGAAACACCCAAAAGCCTACTCGTATAAGTTGGTGCAACTAATTTAGACTCTATGTTCTATGTGCACAAAAATTGTCTTGCTCATTGTTGTTTCTTTGGGCTTGACCCACAATAGGGGCTCCATAAATATTTGTTAGATGAGTCAAAAACATCTCAAAAAGAGAGAGAGATGTTTCTGGACCTCTCTCAGCTTTTTTGATTAAAGGGGAGCTCTCTCTCTCTAATCTGGGGTTGATACATCCTGATCTCCTCTGGCATGAATCTGAGTCAATATCTAGGGAATAAGATAAACATGGCTTGTGTGGAACTCTTTGGAAATTTAATAAAAAATTATTATCTGAGTAAAGCTACTCAATTGAGAATTCAGGATCATTTCCAATTCAATTGATGACTAAAGAAAATTCATGTTTTAAATGTACTAAAATTAAGGCATTTAAAATTTTTATGATGTTAAGATAAAATATTCATTCCCAAATATCTATTGTTTTCCCCAAATATGAGACCCAGCCCTTCCCCCTGGAAAAAGAAATAAAGATTGTGATTTGCCATATCACGGGGTGGTTATTCCTATCTTGGTTTAATAATTGAATGTTTTAAAACCTGACTTTTTACCAGAAATAATTTAAGGTAATTCTTTCATGGTTTTCTGAAGAGAAATATGTGAAAATCTGAACCTGGAATTTGGGGATTGTTTTTGCTTACTTAATTAGTATTAGAGCTCTTAGAAATATTTCAATGGATTATTTCAGGCTTAAGAATCACATTAAATCCCTCAGATATGAATGAGCAGTCCAAAGTTAATAATAGCAATAAAAGATCTTTGTAGAAAAATTATACCATAGCCACAAGTAATCAAACTCTCAAGAACTGCAAACTGGATGGTATGTTAGACCACTTGCAAACTAGCAAGTTGGCTTGTCACAGTTTTATGGATGTTGGCAAAAGAATGCATGGTCAGAGGCAAAGAACCATGTATTACTGCTAGCAATAGCAATAGCCAGAATATCAGCAGCTACACGAGTTCCTCAAGCACCATGAAGAGGGACAGAGGACACCTACACACTTGATGGGTTATTTTAAAGGAGAGGAACCCCAAGCTTAGGGAACCCAAATCTTTTTATAATAGACTGGAGGCCTGGTGCACAAAATTCTGCACAGGTAGGGTAGGGTCCCTAGGCCTGGCCAGCAATCAGGGCCTTCCTTTGTTCTGCACCACCCCCTGGTGGTCAGCACACATCATAGCGAGCAGTTGAATTCCAAGGGAACAATTTGCATATTAGCCTTTTATTATATAGGATAGGATAGCAAGCCAGCTTGATTTTTTTCCTGCAGGGAGACTTTATCTTTAGTTTACTGGACAGTAAAGATACCTTGGCTTCAGATGAGACACTTTGTCTATCATCCTGGCACAAAGGCAGTCAGTGTCTTTGCTTGTAAGACAGCAGGAGTCCCATGAAGAACTGTCTCTCACCTCAAATATCCCACTTTTCTGTTTTTAATAACAACAACAACAAAAATTTTTTTTTAAGGTTCAAAGATTATAGAGCCTAGCTTTGCCTGGTTTGGTTTTATGGAGTTTAACCAGCTTTTAGGAGGATGGATATCAGTAGGAAGCATAAGACCCATCTGCTGTAACACTTAAATGTATCTTTATTTTTAATCCTCACCTGAGGATATTTTGATTTAGAGAGAGAGGAAAAGACAGAGGGAAACATTGATGTGAGAGAAACACATCCATTGGTTGCTTCCTGCACACGCCCTACCAGGCCCCAGGCTAGGGAGGAGCTGCCCTTGACCTGAGTCAAACCCTGGACCCTTTGGTTTGCAGGCCCACGCTCTGTGCACTGAGCCAAACCAGCTAGGGCACATTTAGATGTTATACCTAAATAACTCTAGCTCTTCAAATTTTTTCATGTGATTTTTGCACAGTTAAAGATTATGACAATTCCAGGGATGTGGAACAATAGGTTCTAATTTAGAAGTTTACTTAGCTGCTTCACTCTAAAATATATTCGTTTTAGAGCAGAGAGGCTTACAGGCCAGAAGGACATCAAATGTTTCAAAAGATATTCTTCATATTTCTCCCTAGACCCCGGGCCCCTGATATGCAGAACTATCACAGTTAGTGTTTATCATCCTTTTCCACCATTCTTATGATAATTACATATCTTTACAGAAAAGGTATATTGTACAAATTGTTATTCTTTACACAGGAGAGTTTTGTTATCAAGTGCAGCCATTACACAATCATACTCACACACAGGGTTTGTGTTACCTTTAAGATCTTGCAAATCTTTTATCCCCCTTTTTAAATCTTAGGTTTCAGTAATTACCAATATTCACACTGCTACTGTTCCTTTTTTAGTTAATTAAGTCAGAGGTCATTTTCATTGATTAAAGTGGTGAATTATTTGATCCTCTGGTGCTAGTCATTAAAATAATGCAAAATAAACAAAAAATAGTGTCTGAATGGTTTTACACTAAATTTACACCCAAGCAAAAGAGGCAAAACTTTTAAAGAAATATTGTACTCTTATCTAATTAAATCCTATTTTCCTCTTTGGAGTCAGATGATGAAGCAATAGTACCTAACAGAACCAAGGAGTCTAAAATTGCGTTTGTAGTGTTTGGACAGAATGACACCATCCATCTGTTACCATCAGCAACTGTTCACATAATACATCAGTGCTGAACTTTATTTCCAGCCCAGCACAATCATAGTCCTATGACCTTGAAACTTACGAATATTGGACAGTAGCGATATTAAAGAGACAGACTAAGGTTTTAACACTGTCTTAATAAGCACAATCATTCATTTTTTACTTTACTATTTTCCAGAACACAAGGTTACGAAATTTTCCAAGGAACACTTGCAACATTAAAAACTATAAACTTTTCTGATCGAAGTCCAAAGCATCAGGCACGAAAAAGCACGACATAAAATGTTACATCTGAAACTTGACATTCAAGTTATAGTTTAAACCAGAAAATACTAATTTCTTGTAGCTTCCCTTTCCACCCCCCTCACCCCCGCCCCCTTGCATTTTGAACACTGATTCAGCAGTCTGCAAATTAGGATATGCATACTTGCGTGCTCCTGGGCTTTATTTTCCAGAATGGTCCTTTAATGATACTTCAAAGGAAATAAATTTGAATTTCAAAAAATCTGTTCCCCAACATTTCTCCTTCCCCTCTCCCCAGTTATGTGTTCTTCCACTTAAAAGAAAGCACGCATTTTACCCATCAGAAATCTTATGATACATGTCACACATTATAAAAACCTCAGAAACACTAATTAAAGCGACAATTGGAAATATTGATGTAGGTATAGGGTGGAAAATGACTCTAATAACTAGATAATAATCTTTTTATAAGCCTAGTTGTTTTCAATAATTTGCTTTCAACAAACCTGAAGTATGACCTATACAGGTTATCAGCTGATATTAGAAATAACTTTGGTTGTTAATTAGAAGATATGAATGACTTTACTATCATAAAATTTCTTCAACTCCCCATTCACTTTCATTATTCTTCAGAACAATAAATTTTACCTATTTAAAGAAAATACATGAATATGTAATTCTAGAAGTAAGTGACATTCACCTTGGAATGTCTTGGTTTGTTATTTAAGAAATTCAGCTTGAATGAATTATTTTATTTTTTTTCATAAGGCCAGGAGAAAACAAGACTCAAAGAGAGTTAGAGAAGGGGGAATACAAAAAAAATAAAAATAAATTAAAGCTACTAACACATCATTGTTGATGTGGGAGATGGTGACCTATGGTGGAGTATATTTTTTAAAGAATGCAATTTTCCCACTTAGGGAACTTATGAGGCCAGAATCTAAACATCTGGTTGGAAGGAAGGAAGTGGGCATGTTCTCTTTCTAATTCACATGAAAGTAGCCCTTTGCATTGAGAGATGGGTGTGCTGCATGCTACTTGCAAAGGCCATAGAAACCGTAGGAGTTGGCTTCACTCCTACAAAGTATAGGATTGGCTCCTGGGCAAGTCAAGTTGTTAAAAAGTCTGCAGCCAAAGCACAGAACCTCCTCCAAAGTTGGTAGGAGTTTTCTGATAAGAGTTTCAAAACTTCCATGTGACTTTCAAAACCTGGGGCTACCACACCAGGTGGTTCAGGAAGAGCTCCAGCCAAAAGGCAAGTGTGCCCGGAGCGCCCCAAGGTTTAAATCCGAGAGCACAGGGCGAGAACTGGCGGCCTCGGTGGGAACACTGTGCCAGTGGCAGCGCCATGGAGGAGGGGGGGAGATGCCCATGGCGGCTTACCTGTGGCAGGGCTCAGTCATTTCCACTGACAGCCCTCTTAATCCAAGTCCATGTCCTCCACTGCACACAGAGCCACTTTAACTTATTGCCCATCACGGTCTTTTTAGGACACTCTGTGCAACCATAAACACTCCGCAGATTCATCAGAACCAGGCAGGTTCTGACAGGCAGTCTGATTTAATGTCATGTGAAATGTGAGTCTAATATCTGTGCTCAGTTATCTCCCAGCAAATCCGTGCAGCAGAGTGAAGGCCTTAAAGACGCGCAGATGCTGACATTTATAGAGACAGATGCTGCTGAGGTAGTCCTGGGACGGTGGGGGTTGAAGGTGGAATAATAGGGGTCAAGGAGAATTGTTTCAGGCCCTGCTAAACTGTAGTGGCTGAGCTCATGGTAGGCATTCACTATGTCTCTGGATACTCTGTGGATTCCTCCCAAGCAAATAGCACACAGCATCTCCTGTGGGCCATGATCAGGGAAGGGGACATGAGGACAGCCAGAGAGAGCCACCACCTCTTTACTGTGGTGTGTGGTAACAGCTTGATTTTCCTTGGGGGAGAAATTAGGCCAACTCCTTCGAAAAAAACATCAGTGGTTTTAAGACACTTTACATTATAAATATCAACGTATCAAATCCTCGGGTGAGGGTCTGTACCTTTGTCCGAACTGAAACAAAGCTTCTCCGTCTGTCCTGTTTGGGGCGCTCACAGCCCTCGCCCAGGGAACACGGAGGCCTGTGAGAGTCTGGCCCTGTTTTGCTCCTAAGTCTGCCATGGGAAGGCTCTGACCCTTTCAGTAAGTTCTCTCTTGCTGCAGGTGCCATTTTGATGTTTATTTCACTCTCTCTGGATCTGAAAACCTGTGATTTTATGGTTCTGAAATTATGGTTAAAATAAGATTCTCCTTATTTTTGACTTAGACTCCATATTAGGAGGTGAACTATCCTTGTTGAAACACATCAATTTTGTTGCAACATCCAGTCTATTCGATAAACCAAGGCTTCAGTTCTGGAATTCTTTCTCTGAGAAGTAGAATTTAGAAGGAATTCAGAATTCTTTCTAGAAAGAAATAGAAGCTTTCAGCCATGCTACATTATCTTTTGAAATGTCAGCTGCAAGGTTTGCCCGACACGTTTCCATGAGAGACTGAGGGAAGTCTCTTTCAGTATTCAGTTCATTGCCCACGGGCTGGTCAGACTGCCCGAGGACGTGGCTCGGTGCTGCATTGCATACGTGCCTCGGAAAGGCTCTGAGTGTGGATCCTGGGTGCTCTTAGGCTAGCTCTTGGCAGTTCAGACTGAGCACTTACAACTAGGACCTCCTGCATCTGCTCCATCTTCGGGTTGGCGAGACCACACTTCCTGTAACAGCAGGACCAGCTCATTCTCATCTGTGGCCAACATGGCTCTGATGACCTCAGCAATGATAATCCCCAGGCCCCACTAAATGATTCCAAGAGGCTTCATTATGAAAGGTGGGAAAGGAAAGAACGGGGTTTCAGCGGTGATGAGGTGGGGATGGAAGTAAATCAAGAAAACCTGTGCTGCCAGGCCAGCGTGGCTCAGTGGTTGAGCATCAGCCTATGAACCAAGAGGTCAAGGTTTGATTCCCAGTCAGAGCACATGCTGCGATTGTGATCTCCATCCCAGTGAGGAGTGTGCAGGAGGCAGCCGATCAATGATTCTCTCTCATCATTGATGTTTCTCTCTCGCCCTCTCCTTTCCTCTCTGAAATCAATAAAATTATATATATTTTTAAAAGAATCATTGATCGGCTGCCTCCTGCACACCCCCTACTGGGGATTGAGCCCACAACCGAGGCATGTGCCCTTGACTGGAATCGAACCTGGGACCCTTCAGTCTGCAGGTCAATGCTCTATCCACTGAGCCAAACCAGCTAGGGCAAAACTATATATTTTTTTAAAAAAGAAAGAAAGCCTGTGCTAATGCCCTCACTTAAAGAAAACCAATGTCCTTCCCTCGCCTCCTCCTCATGGCTGCTAGAGCCAAAGGCTGTCGGGGCCCTCTGCTCTACCATGAACCATGTTAAATACCCGTGGCAGGCAGGGACACAGGGGCATTGGTCTGTGGTATAGATTGTTTAGCTTCAAAAAGTAGGATCTACATAATTTTATCTTGTATTTGCCCAAGGACGGGTTATTACAAAGGCTTCACCAGAATTATGCAGTTATCATTCTACTCAGAGCCAGAATCTGCAAGAACCTAGTGAAGGTCTTTTGGGGCAAGAAGTAGAGGGTGGGGGGTGATATAGAAGTGTGTTTCTGAATTCCCTGTGAATTAGAACACTAATAATCGTGGTCATTTTCTTCCAGGCTTTAAAGATAACCCTATATAGATTTACTTGGAGAAGATAAACAAGAAAAAAATGTTTTTCCTGCCCTCTTCCATTATTATTATTTTTTCTCTTACTTTAAAACAGCAAATTTACTAGGAGCAGATGTTTTCTCTACAGTGTGGTAGTGTCATGAAAGAAATTAAATTAGAGGCCCAGCTGACTGCATGATTCTGGCATAGGTGGCCCGAGTGGTTGCTGACCGGTGGGACCCTCCCTAGCTTCTGGCTCCTTCCTCCCACAGCCTCCTCTGGGCTAGGGTGGTGCAGCTGGCCTTTCAACACAAGGTGACTTAGTCCGTGAGCCAGGGCTGGACAGCTCCTAAGTCCTTTCCTCAGAATCAAACCATGTTTGAACGCTGCATTTAATTATTCATTAACAAATATGTATTGAGCCACCACCAAGACAGCACCGTGATTAAAAAGCCTGAGTTCCAGAGACTGGGCGCCAGGGCTTCATGCCACCTCTGCCACTTCTGAGCCCCATGACCTTGGCTGATTATTAACTCTTTAAGCCTCCGTTTCCTGTTCTGTAAAAGAGAGTAATAACTCTTGTCTGGTAGCATTTTGTGAGGATCAGATGAGGTAAGTTTTGTAAATTGCTCAGCCCATTGTAGGAACTCACCGCCAATGTATTAGGCAAACTCGGTTTGATAGGCTGGGAGCAGACAAGTTCATTTGCTCCTCGACTCCCCTTTCTAAGTCCATAAGGCAGGTCCTATAAGATTCCCTGTCACTCTCAGATAATAAAAAGTCTTCTGATCGGTGTTCATGCCAAGAAGAGTCTCCTTTCAAAGATTCAAATGTGTTGAGTCTGGTATGCTAATCAAATCTTAGAGCTCTATTTAATTTAGAGGTTCTCTCTACTTAGCTTGCCCCAGGCCAGGAAGCACAAGCAAGACAAGTGAGAGTATTATGTTCTACCCACTCAGTAGCTATAATGTTGGATTTCTCCCAGGTCAAGGGCAAACGAGATTACAGGAAAGGGCCCGGAGGCACTGACGTTAAGGTTCTGTGCTTGGCAGGTGGCCCCACCCACTGCCCCTCTCATTTGCATTTGTCAGGCCTGTGTCACACACAGCATTTCAAATCCCCGTCCCTACTCTGGGGACCATTATCAGGCTTTCTCAGAGTTCCTTCGAACCCTTCCTCACTTGGCTGGAGGGAAGGAGGAGGCACATGGCCCTGCTCTCCAACCACAAATCAGGCAAGACTAGGGCAGAGATCCACGGCCTGCCCCTGGGTGTCAATGGCTTTTTGATAATTCTGCTGTCCCCACCCCCTCTGCCTTTTCCTCCAGTGCCCTGGCTGGTGCTCAGCGAGATTTTTCCTGGTGGAATCAGAGGTCGAGCCATGGCTTTAACTTCAAGCATGAACTGGGGCATCAACCTCCTCATCTCGCTGACGTTTTTGACTGTGACCGGTAAGAATGCGTCCTCTTCCACTAATGCCTTTATGCTCTTAGGACAAATGTAAGAGAAGCACACTCAGTTAAAAAAAAACAACACCAAAAACATTAATCTATGGACATTGTCAAACACATTCCAAAAGAGAGAGTGGCAAGGAACCTGATGTACCCACGACCCAACTTAAAGGGTTGTCAACCATAATTCACTTAATCCCACCTGCTCGTCCCCCCGCCCACAGTATTTTAAGGCACATCTCAGACAGCATGTCATTTGTCTATAACATTTCAGCATGGACCTCTAAATGATAAGGCATTTAAAAACTACAGCCATGCCTGGCCAGTGTGGCTCAGTACTTGCACGTCGAACCATGAACCAAGAGGTCACAGGTTTAATTCCTGGTCAGGGCACGTGCCTGAGTTGCAGGCTAGGTCCCCGGGTCGGGGGGCATGCAAGAGGCAGCCAATCAATGATGTTTCTCTCATCATTGATGTTCTATCTCTCTCTCCCTTCTTCTCTGAAATCAATAAAGACATATTTAAAATATAAAACATGAAATAAAAACTATAGCCACAATATCATTATCAACCTTAAAATATTAATAAAACTTCCTTGGTGTCAATATCCAATCTGTGTTCACATTCTTCAAAGTGTCTTATAATTATTTTTTATATTTTGTTTGAATCACAATCCAAATATATAACTTACAATTGATTGATATGTTTCTTGTATTTTGTAGGTTTCATCTTCCATTCTCCTCCCCTCTCCCCTACTTTATATTTTTAATGAAGAAACTGGGTCATTCATCTCATCCTTTTCCCCAGGCGGGATTTTGCTGATTGCCGTCATATCGCGTGACCTCCTGTCCCTTGTGTTTCCTGCCAACTGCTGTTTAGATCTGGAGGCTTGAAGAGATTTGGGTTTTCTTGTCTCTTTGTTTGCAAGCTCCTTTGTAGGTGATGGAGTGTGTCCTGCCATCGAGGCATATCTCGTTTGCTTGTCTCCTGCTTTGTCGCAACCACTTCCTTTGAGCATCATTGCCCAGATCTGTTATTTTCACTCTATCATTCCTTCTAAATTTTTTAAAAAATATTTTATTGATTTTTTACAGAGAGGAAGGGAGAGGGATAGAGAGCTAGAAACATCAATGAGAGAGAAGCATTGATCAGCTGCCTCCTGCACCCCCCCCACTGGGGGTGTGCCGGCAACCAAGGTACATGCCCTTGACCGGAATCGAACCTGGGACCTTTCAGTCTGCAGGCCGATGCTCTATCCACTGAGCCAAACCAGCTAGGGCCATTCCTTCTAAATTTTTATCTCTAATACTATGTGAAGGAGAAAATTCTTCTATAACTACTAGAAGGAATTTCTAATAAGTAATAGTTATTTGCCTACCCTGAAGTATGGGTCATATAAGAAAGGAAAGATAAATACTTGAAACTTTCTCTTTATTGTTTAGTTTTTGAAATAATGAGATAGTTCCCCCAGCATCCTGAAAAATTGCCCAAGGAGTTGAGTTTTCTATATATATATATATATGGTGGGGGGGAAGGTGTGGGGGTGGAGAGAGAAAGAGAGTGAAAGAGAGGTTGCAAACAAAGAAACAAGAAAATCTAAATCTTCTTAAGCCTCTATTTTCAACTGGTGTTCAGCAAAAAAAATTTTTTTTAATATATCTTTATTGATTTCAGAGAGGAAGGGAGAGGGAAAGAGAGATAGAAACATCAATGATGAGAGAGAATCATTGATTGGCTGCCTCCTGCAAGTCCCCCACTGGGGTCAAGCCCACAACCCAGGCATGTGCCCTTGACTGGAATCGAACCTGGGACCCTTCCGTCCGCAGGCTGACACTCTATGCACTGAGCAAAACCAGCTAGGTTCCACAAGAATTTTTTTAAAATGCAATACCTGACTATTCAGTCAGGGGCACAACCTCTTTCCTTTAGATTGTCAAATAAAAAAATAGTAACAGCCAGCACAACAATATCTGTCCAGTGTGAATGAGTCAAAATTATACCTTTTTTTGTCAGATTGGCAAAAAAATACCGTATATTTTGGGTGTGCCGCAGCATTTTAGTAATTAGCTTATGTGTGCATAAGATGAAAAAGGCTGAAAATCGCTGTTCTAGATCTAAACTGCAGTCTACAGGAAACAAAGGACAGAAGGTCATGCGATATGACGACAATCGGCAAAATCCCGCCTGGGGAAAACTATGAGACAAATGACCCAGTTTCTTCATTAAAAATGTAAAGTGAAGGGAAGAAAGGGGAGGAAAAATGGAGATAAAACCTACAGATTTTAAGAGACATATCAATCAATTTTAAGTTATGTATTTGGGTTGTGAGTCAAGCAAAGTATAAAAATAATTATAAAATCATTGGAAGAATGTGAATAATATGCATATATTATATATAAATTCTCAAAAGTAGATGTATATTCAAAAATGTAGATATTTATATATCTATATATAGTACTTCTGAATCTTGTCAACCACTTTTTTTTTTAAGTGCATCTACTTATGGAACTTTTGGAGTTGTTAAATAAGCATGGTTTAAGTTTTTATATAAAATTTTAAAATGTGTGTATCCTTCCTACTTTTTTAGAAATAGCCCAAGATTAAAGGAAACACAGGAACTAGTTATTTACACCAACCATACCTCTCCTAGTCAAATCACACTCAGAGACCTGTGCCCTTCACTTTTTCACACACACACACACACACACACACACACACGCACACCCTAGTCTGCTATTTGATGAGGAGAAAGAGAAATATAAAAGGAAGAATGGAAATGATACGGGACAAAAAAAGCTGACACAAATCTCTGGGACGAATAGCGAATATATGTGATGAGCTAAAGAAGATGCCAAAGTTCTTCATGGGCTTTTAGAACAAACGTTGGGAAAGTGAATCCACTTTTTACAAATCCTGGGGATAATCTGAAACCTGTAGATGGCATTTAACTGGGCTAAGTTTGAAATCCTCTACTTACTTTCAAATAATCAATTTTCCAAGTCAAAAGCATAGGGGCAGCAAGTCCTTGGACACCACCCTTCCTAGTGCAAGTTCGGCTGTCAATAAAGGCAGTGTCCCAGCGAGACAGACTTCCCCGCAGTGGGCATGACACAGCTGCAGTGCTGTGCTCGGCTCTGAGTAAAGCATTTTTAAGAAGGTTGTTTAAATATTTTAAGAGGGTTGCAGTGTGTCCACCAAGCAAGTGCAATCTGGATGACATGGTCATGTGACCTATTGTTACCGAGCTCAAGGGGTCCGCTGCTTGGGTGTTCCAGTCAAGAATGAGACATGTTAGGTAGTTTCATTTACTTGCAGCAGGTAAAGGAGACAGGAGATGGATATCCAAAGCTCTGCCCCCCCAAGGGAGGCTTAGCCATTGCTCATATGCACTATTTGGTCAGTTACATGTTGTTCCTGTCAAGCTTATCCTCCTTACAGCTGGTCTGCAAAATACTGTGCAAGAATAACCTTTAGTAAGAATGACCCACACCTTGAGACACTTGTCCTCTCCAACATGGCTTGTGAAGAACAGTTGCAGGAGTTCAGGATGTTTGGCTTGGAGGAGAGGATGCTCAGGGAGGGACGGAGGTGCACGGGCACATTTGAACGCTGTCTTGAAGAGGGATGGGGAGAGCCGACCCAGAGGGCCAAGCAGAACCCCCGAACCAGAGTTCCTGAAAGGCAGACTTGCGTGTAGGAACTGAAAAGGAAGGCCTTTGCAACAGGGAGGGGCGGCCCACCATGCACAGGAAATCTTTGGAAAGTGGTGAGCCCCCTGTTCTGAAAGTGCTAAAACAGAACAGGGGACACGTTTGATGAGACAACCTTTTGGGGCCTTTTACTCTATACTCTGGTTTTATGCCCAGAAGGGAAAAAGGACCAATTGTACAAGCACTTTATTAAGCACTCACTTGGGTCAAACCCTATGCCGACAGCAAGAAGAGCACAGACGCATCTATCCGTTTAAATAAAACGCCAGGACAGCAGTGCTGTGTCTGCCTCCTGCCTCTCCTCTCGGCACGGCTGACTGACTATACACTAGCTCCTTCCACTGCACTCATGGAACTGCCTCAGACGCAACTGTCCGGCCAGGTTTCCTGGCTGACCAGCCGTGATTTGTGGCTGCAGCTGCCGAGGGCTGTTTGCACGGTTCCAGCCTGTGGTTGGTCTGAAGAGCCAGCTGCCTCCTCACTACCCCCTGCCACTCTGGACTTTCTGCTGCAGAGCCAGGGGCTGGCCCGATGCAAATGCAGGCTCAAGTGCATAGGGGGCCATCTCTCACCAGTTAGCCAGCTAATGGTTAATGTATCTTGGCCTTGGTCAGTAACTGCAGAGGAACTGTACCTTTGGCTAGAAGTGGTTTGAGGGAAAACTAGGCTGCTTCTTGCTGCTGAATCTGAGCAAGCGAGTGCCTTTCATTAGAACCATCATCACTTTTTTTCTGTAAATCCAGGAAGAAGCATTGCGAATACATGAGCTACTAAGAGGTAAAATATTGCCAATAGGTAAATGATTTATTCAAATCAGAGTGCAGAAGGGTGAGTTTGTTCCAAGAAAATCCATCTGTATCAATGTGTCTTTTAAGATGTGCATTAATAGAAAGCAAACTGCTACAGCAGTGATTCTCAGAGAGGAATTGTGGAGCCTGAGGAGAGAGAGGAGATATTTTACCTTCTGCTTTATATATCTTTCTGTGTTGTTTCCAGTTTTCTTTTTGCAATAAGCAAAGAGAAAAGCATGCTCACCAAAAAGATAGCATTGGGTGTGCATTGTGATGGTTGCAAGACTGCTATTTATTCTGCCAGAGGAAGCTGGGGTGGTTTGTAAGCATGAAGCTTTCCGAGGCTGGCTATAGTTTTAATTTGTGCCGCTATTTCCCAGGATACTATCGCGTGTTTGAAAATATATGTTTTTATATATGCTCCAAGAAGCCTCTGTCCACAAGTGGCATCAAAGCAACACAGAATGCATTTCTAACCAATTCCTTTCATCCTCTATAGATCTCATTGGCCTGCCATGGGTGTGCTTCATATATGCGATCATGAGTCTCGCAGCCCTGGGGTTTGTCATCGTGTTTATACCTGAGACCAAAGGATGCTCTTTGGAACAAATATCAATGGAACTGGCAAAAACGTAAGTATGATGTGCATTGCTCTCCGAATAGCACTTTTTGGTTAAAAAAAAAATGCAGCTTTTATATACAACCAAATCATAATAACATCTGAAAGTATTTTAGGATATTTTCTTTCGTGTGGAACCGTATCTCATAGCATAATTCCAGTTTCTCTGACACGTATTTAGTTTGGGTGACTCAGCTAAGGAATTAGAATCATCAATGCTTTCTAACAAGCGAACTGTTCAAAGCTCTTTCTGCCATGATCAAAGGACCCTCCCATCTCCCCAGCTTCCCCTGATGCAGGGTTTTTTTGTTTGGGGTTGAGGGTAGATCCTGGAACATAACATCAGGCTCACCTTGTGTTAGAAGCGCGGGCTTCCGTTCTTTCATCTCTATCCTACCTGACGGTCTCTTTAATCTTAAGGCTAAGATTATCAGGAAAATTCAGGCATAAATGTCTACAAATTATTCCAAATAGGGCACAAAGTAAGTTTAAGAAAGATTAAGAGTTTCTTAGGTAATTTGCATTTAGAAAACTGGTTAAATAAATTCCAAATGCAGACATCACTTTAGCAATTTAACTTAGAAGTGGGCCGTAAGAAATTCCATTTCTTTTAGTAGCAGAACTCACGGTTCTAACGGCTGAAACAGGCCTGGGGAAGGGGTGGTGCATGGGGCCAGGAATGAAGGGGAACTGGTTATTCTTCCCAGGAGTTAAAACTTATACTTGAAAATGTAGAGACACTTGTTCTTGGGTTTTAATAAAATGGGAGGAAACAATATATTTATAGTTTGGGACTTTCTTCTAAAGATACTTTCAATCCACTAGAGAGAAATGTGTGATTGCTACTGAAATTGTGGGCATAGTGATTCTCCAGCTTTTGTCTGTAAACCTGCAGTGATAGTAGGCATGTGTATTTATATAGACCAAACTGTTAATCCTGGTTTATCAGGGTGCATGGTCAGCAGGATTGTGGGAAATGTTTTACTTTTTACTTTATACACTTTTAAATGGTTCACATTTTAGAAACATATCACTTTAGTAAAAAGCAGAAAAACTTTTCTCTTAATTCAAGCCATAAGTTAAACATCAAACTATACAGCTAATTTTTTATAAAGATAAGGACCTGTTTTTATTATTTTAAAAAAATATTTTTATTGATGTCAGAGAGGAAGAGAAAGGGAGAGAGAGATACATCAATGATGACAATCACTGATCGGCTGCCTCCTGCACGTCCCCCAATGGGGATCGAGCCTGAAACCCGGGCATGTGCCCTTGACTGGAATCGAACCTGGGACCCTTCAGTCCGCAGGCCGACGCTCTATCCACTTAGCCAAACCGGCTAGGGCAAGGCCTGCTTTTAAAAGAGAAAATGAAGATGATACTTACTCATTTACAAAGAGAAATACAATAGTCAGGAAGGCAGCTGCTCTGTGGGTCACAGGCTGTGACTTCCTCTCGTCGTCTGTGCAACGGGAGGAGGAAGAGGTCTGTTCAGAGGAGTGAGACACACTGGCTATCCCGAGGCACTCCCTCTCCACCACTCCAGATCTTTCCTACTCAGCTCTTTGTGGGCCATCTCCTACGGGCCGGCTCCGGGCCAGGAAAGAACTGAAGATACAGGAGACAAAGAATCCAAAGCTTCTTTAAGAGGCAGGTGAGAAAACAGACCACTGAACACACTGCGTTGGAAGACACAAAGGAAAGTACATTGGGGGATTTCCTCTATAAACCCTTCCAGAAAGAGGTAATTCCAGAGCAAGGTCTTGAAAGAGTTACCTGGGCAAAGGGATTGCGTGGAAGTCAGAGGAGGGGTCACACACACAGAGGCCAGTCCACTTACCAGTGGGGGATGAAGAGGGCAGGTTCTGAGCTGGGGATCGAGAGGTGAGCCCAGAGCACAGGGCACAGAGAAGTCAGGAAGGATCTTGATTCATCTTGGTCAAGAATTTGGATTTTATCCTGAAAGTAGCGGGGCATCCTAAAAGCAGCAGGACAGGGGGAGGGTAAGTGGATTTTTGAAGAAGCACTCTGGCAAAATCCGGGAGATGGAAAGGGGAGATGCCAGATGAGGGAGACCTTGGAGGAGTGTGTGGGAGGAATCAGACAGGAAACTGAGGCTGGTCTTGGTGCAGGGATAGAATCTACACAGCTCGGAGCTAGACTGGAAAAGACAGTTTAGGGAACAGAGAGCTCTCTAACTTAAGAGAACTAACCTGGTATACACTGGGACATTCACTGAAGTCAGACCCAGAGCAGGAGAAAGGCAGGTGTGGGAGGCAGGGGTCTGGTGGCTGGTCAGGGACAACCCTCATCAGTTTGCGCAGGGTCTGAGGTGCCTATGGGACATGCAAGTGAAGGGGAAAGAAGGCCAGTGTTTACTGGGAGCTGGAGTTGAGGAGAAGTATCTACGTTGGAGAAATAGATTTGGTACTCAACACAGAGGTCCACAAGTAGGGGCAGATCCACATTTTGTGGAGCTTAATAAGCTTTTGAGGGCCCAGTTTTAGAAAAATATCACAAATTATAAATGCAAAATTATACACGACAATGTGCATCTTGGAAGGGCTGTGCGGGTGAGGGGTCCTGGGGCGTGTTTCATTGGCGTTATGGAAAACCACCTTGTATATGCACTTTTGAGCTACCCATGTACTAGCTGGGGGAGCAAAATCCCTTAAAATATAAAGGTTTGTTCAAGTTCTTATGAGCAGTAATAACTAAAAAATTGAGCCAGGGAGAAAGTGGTAATGAATTCATCAAAGGAAGCTACCCTATTATCATTCCTTTTTTGCACTCTTTCTTATAAAGTGCAACTTGAAGGCCAAATGTCCCGGATGAGCTAAGGTTAAGAAACTTTTAGATCTGCTTTTCACAGGGGGCTCAGAATGAATCAAACTGCAGACCGAATGGAAATTTGAAGGCAAAACTTAAGAGAGGCCCATCTTTCCTTCTAGCGGATCTCCAGAATAAGACATTTCCTAAGAACATGTGATCCAAAACTGGACAAAACTATTGTCAGCATCTGGGGTGGGGAAGGAATCTGTCTAAATTAGTAAGACTGAATCAGGACACGTTTTTAAAAGAATCATATTTCTGTTACTTTTGAGTCATGCAATAACTCAAACTTAAAGCCAGACCCTCTCCAAGAAAGGTATAAGTTGCAAAGTAGGATAGAACCGAAAGCCAGGGTACTGTCGACCCCTAGGCAGACCACACAAGCACTGGGAGGTTGGTATTAAAGAACAAAACCACATAAGGGCTCTGGTGCAGAGAAGTATGAAAGATGAGGTGGTAAAATACAATCCTGCATGTTAAACTCATTTATAGCAGCAGGAGTCTGCTGGGGGGTATCCGTGTGGCGAAGCCCCGTACTGACGGCAGGCAAGAAACAAAGCTGCTTGCAGAAATCTTGGAGAATTCCTATTTATGCAACACTAGAGGCTGGGGCTTGTCTTAGCTTGACACAGCAGGTTGGCAAAGGCTTTGAAAATGAAAATGTAAGCAGCTTGAAGTGTGTAGATTGATCAAAGTATGTGTGAAATATGCATGTAGCAAGGTTCCCTAGAGGGAAATGTCAGAGACAGAAATAAAAATAAAAGACGTAATGGTACTGAAAAGTCATGGAACCAGCGAAGTAAATGTGGGGTGGCAGAAAGCCCAGGGACCTTGTGAGGACTGGGAAGCGGAAGTTAACCTGAAGACTGAGCAAGGACACTGCTGAGTTAAGGGGGTCTGTGAATTTAGGAGTTAAGGAAACAATGAATTAACTTTTGTCACCAGGGAAAGCGATAGTCCTGAAGTGCGTATCCCGGTGATTTGCTAAGGAGTGAGAAAGGAAACTAATATCAACTCCAAATCTGACACTACACATTGCCTAACATTTTCCTCTCTGGTGTTTGGAGTTGGGTTCTTTTACTTCTATTCCTACCAGCCTGAGAAAACAAATATTCTTCCAAAGTTGTTAAGTTTCTTATAAAATAAAGTGACTCAGCTGAGAGGTTGGGAAAGATTTCAGCAAAAATGTAATCTGAAAGGATTTTAGTTTGAACTTCTGCCTTGCAAGTTAGAAACTCAAAACGGGACATTTGCCACATGTGCTATTTCAGCTGTGACTTTCCTCCAGCTTAAGTGGAAACATATAGAGAAACTCAAGTACTTGCTTTGTAAATATTTTAGTTCTGAGGCCTATTTTTCACTTAAAAAAACATTTTTTAAAATTGATTTCAGAGCAAAAGGGAGAGGGAGACATAGAAACATCAATGATGAGAGTGAATCATTGATTGGTTGCCTCATGCACGCCCCCTACTGGGCATCAAGCCCAAAACCCGGGCATGTGCCCTGACCTGGAATCAAACTGTGACCTCCGGGTTCATAGGTCTATGCTCAACCACTGAGCCACACCAGCCAGGCTCTTTTTCACTTTTAATAATTAATTTTATGTGGCCATTTCTTCCTTTACTCATCCAAATTCATTTATTCAATAAATATTTATTGAGCATTATGTGTCAGGCATCATTCTAGGTGCTACAGTTACTAATCAGTGAGCAAAAATAGTGATTGGTGGCTACTTTTGATTTAGTGAGCTGAGAAATTATTCTGAGAGGTAACATTTAAAATAAAATTTAGGTGATAATAAAGAGCCAACAGAACAGTTAGTGCAAAGGATAAAGCAGAAACACTTAAACTGTTCCAGGAATTGAAAGAAATCCAGGAGGCTGCAACCTTTGAGATCCAGTTTAGAAATTCGATAGATACTGAGTGAGTTTGGGATTTATAATCTGAGTGATTTATAATCTGAGTGAGTTTGGATTCATTCTAAGCGTAAGGGGAAGCTACTAAAATATTTTAAGCAGAGGAATGACATGATCTAATTTACATTTTAAGGCTTACCACATGCTCCTCTGCAGTCGCACAGATGAACCTGGCTGAGAAAGCACACAAACATAGGCCTGGTCTCATTTAAAACCATGAACACTGACTTCAGGTGGCCTTCGATGCTGCCTGGCCATTACACACACATCCCTAGTCCATCACTGGCCTCTCTCCTAGGTGGCTGCTCAGTAACACCGCTCGGGAAACCTCCCCACCTCCTCTGCCCTCCTTACTCCCATTGAGGGCCTTGCTCCTGACTTCATTAAGAAAAAAGACACACTCAGAAAGGAACTTCTATAACCTTCCCCATCAACCCTCACATTTATATCCAATACACCACCATCCCTCCCGGCTCGGTCTCTCAGCTCCATCATTCCTATGTAAGGTCAAAACACTTCGCTCCCTTTCTCTTCTCCAGGACATTCACCAACAGTTCTCCCTGCTCACCCCTGCATCATCCATATTTTACCTCTTCATTAGTATAAAAAACCTGGTATGGTTTTCCCCATCTTTAAAAAAAAAAAAGGTCTTTCATGTACTCATCAATGCTCCAGCCATACTGGCCTTTCTGCAGGTACAATACTTTACTTGCAATTCTTGGTTCCCTCCCTAACTTGATTCCAGTTTCTGATCCAATGTTCCCTCTTTAGAGATGCCAGAAGCATATGCCACCCCCCCCCCCCCAAAAAAAAAAGTCATTCCTTTCCCCCTTTCCTCATTGGCATTTTCAGTACTTGAAATTACATGCTTAGGTGCTATCTCCTCTACTAAAATGTAGCTTCTTGAAAACAGGAGTCTTTTTCTTCTCTATCCAAAGCCCCTACCCTAGTACCAGGCACATTGCAGTCACTTGATAAACTGGATAAATCCCAGAAAAAGCTATTTGAAAGGGGAGAGAGGTTCAAAGGTAGACTTCTCTTTTTTAATAAATGTAACATACTAGAGCATATTTTCACGCTGAGCGGGATAATCCTGTAGAAAAGAATTTAATGCAGGAGGGAACAATGAAAAATAGGATTATGTAGATATATATTTAAAGGCATATTGGCTGAGTTTAAGAAATGGAAAAGAATGAGAGGATCTGGGATGTACCTCCATTAGTCCTATGCAACTCTCTCCTTGGAGTCCTTCTCTGCACATCATATAGGAATGCCTCGTGCCTGAGAAGACCCCACACCAACGTTCTGTGGTATACTCAATTCTATGATACATCAAGGCTCTGCAATAAAAAAACTTTTTTTTTTTTTTGCATAGCTAAAACATTAAAGCCCAGGGAGATTTAAAAAAGAATAGCTTGCGCTTTTTTTTCAAGTACTATAAACTAAGAATGACATTTTCATTAGTGCCTCTTTCTCTTTCAGGAACTATGTGAAAAACAACATTTGTTTTATGAGTCATCACCAAGAGGAATTGGCGCCAAAACAAGTCCAAAAAAGAAAACATCAAGAGCAGCTCTTGGAGTGTAAAAGCTGTGTGGTGGGGGACAACCAAGGTGGTTTGGTCCAGAGACCTACTGGCCTCAAAACCTTATAAACGTTGATACAGTATAAGAACACTTAGTACAGAGTCTTCATACCAATACGTGTTGACCAATGCCATGCTTTGTCTTTAGTGTCATGAAGTTAATTTATAAAAACAACCTTTAATCTCCACCCACAACAGGTCAATGAGGTAGAAGGCCTCAAGACTCTGTTACTCTGAGCAGGATACCAGGTAAAAAAAATGCTGGTTGGTTGTACACTTTGCACCTTTTCACAGAGTAGCTTTGACAGACTGAACTAGGGATGCGATCACCTTTGCCTTCAGGTGTGTATGCATAGAGGCCAGTTGCGGTTTTATCATTCAGACACATACGTGGTCTAAACACAAGCTTGTGGTTTTTTGCCTACTAAGACACTACTTGCACTGGGTCTTGTGTAAAAAAGAATCAGAACACAGTGTGGACAATTGCACATATGTTCTACATTAGGAGAGGGTGCTGGCTAGGATTTTAGTGATAAATCCTAATTACAGTTTAACAGGTTACAAACATTATGCATCTTATTTTATGAATTGTGAACTACAATGTAAATGCCAAGTACCTTACACTTTTGTGAATTTCATATTAGCATTATAAAACAATGCGAAAAACAATTCTTCAATAGCTGAGAAAAATAAGCATGTTCTCATCCATTTAAAAAAGATGAATAGAAAGGACAATATGAAATCCTGGGACCATATTTATTTAGAAGTAGCTATTAGTAAAACATTAGGAGTCAGGCCATTAGATTATTTATCCCAATCTCTAAGCAATTACATTGGACTTTTCAAGCCAAGTTTATAAAATTCTCTTTGTAAGGCATTCACGATAACTTAATAGCGATCCGGTTTCCTGTAATTATTTGTACTCCTCAGGATTATCACTACCTCAGGTTATGGCACACAGGCTATAACAAATGCTGACTTTCAGATGATTAGTCATAATAAATGACATTCAGACATCAGGACAATTCCCTATGTTCTTCTCTATGCTGAAACAGAGATCACCAACTGTCCCAGAAACTTGGGTTTTCACCCACACAATGAGTTGCTCTCTTGTGCATTTCTCCAGTTGACTTTTAAAACTTGGTGAAGCATTTTACCAATAGAATTTAGATATGATAGAAAATCTACTACAGTAAAGAATCTCAAACCACTAAGTAGTAATCCATTACATTACTAATATTGTAAGTTGTGGAAGACACTAAAAAAACTTAATGAGCAACCTAACTTGAAAATGAATACAAAAATATGATTAATCTGAAGAAAAGAGAATCCTAAGAGTCAAAAACAAGGACCCTTTTTATTTAGCCTGGAATTTTCCTCCTGGCACGTAACAAACTATCCCAAGTTTGATATAAGGGTATATGATACTACATTTCCTTGTAACAAAGTGGAAGACTAACTGTTGTAAGAAATAGTAAAACTAGCCCGGCTGGCATTGCTCAATGGTTGAGCATCAACCTATGAACCAGGAGGTCACGGTTCGATTCCCAATGTTGGGCATGCAGGAGGCAGCCAATCAATGATTCTCTCTCATCATTGATGTTTCTCTCTCCTTCCCTCTTCCTTCTTATCTAAAATCAATTTAAAAAATTTTTTTTAAAGTATTAAAAACATAGTAAAACTATACTATATTATCAGAGACTCAGGAGAATGTCTAACAATCCTGGTTCTGAAACGTACTCTCTCGATTAAAACTGGCAGGGGAAGTTATAAGGAAATATTTGAGATAAATGACATTCAGACTTCAGGACAATTCCCTATGAAGACACTACTTGCACTGGGTCTTGTGTAACATTTCATATGCAAGTTAGAGCATGCATTGGTGTGGTTTTTTCCGCCCTTTATTTGTTTTGAAGAGAAAGTGTGTTCTGTAGAGGATCAATTTAAGAAATTTATTATGAATCTTCAATGGAATTATATTGAGATTTAAAAAAATCAAGATAGGTAATCAGTATAAATTTTTGTGCTTTGCCAAGCATCAAAGAATATAAGATATTTAACAAAATTGTTACGTTTTCTTTGAAATTCAAATGCTATATATACTTTAGCTATCTTGGTTTAGCCATTCTTTGTTAACGGGCAGAAAATTGTTTATCAACCTATTTATTATGTTCATTATTAGTGATTTCAACTTCAGTATCTTAAAATGCTTTGTAATATTTTTCTTTTCTATTGAGTCTATAACTAAACAAATCTATCTTCAATCTAATTTTCACCCAATACACCGCCAATCAGAGCTTTTGATTTTCAAAAATAAAAGGGGAAATACTTCTAATTTGTATGTATATAGTCACAGTTTTTATTTATAAAAACATTCACAGCACTTGTGAAAAGCCAGCAAAAGACACCAACTGGCTCCTTTCTCACCAGCTTTGCTAAATTCCGCGGGTCGTCCAGGCCAGCCAGCCAGGTGCTGCTCCTGCAGCCTGAAACCAGACCTGGCCAGACTGTCTTTCCTCCTCTTTGCCGAGAAAGCATTTTGATGAGCTGCTTACTGATCTACTAGTTTTTAAGTCACTCGAATACTGAAAATGGCATGACATCTGGTTACGTACCCTGGCCATATAATCATGTTTTTTCCCCCTTTCCATATTCCTTTTTTGGGAACACAGCAAACCAAGGTCACTTATTAATTACTATTCAAAATAAATGGAAATCTCGAATTTTAAAAGTCTTCACAGAACCTGTAACTTTTTCATTGAATTTTATTCTCTATTTTATGAGGTTATCTATCCTACTGGAACTTTAAATGAAGCAAATAAACACAAATGTAAAAGAAAGGACAAGAGAAGACTGAAAATCACAATTAAGTTTTTCACAAGAAAGAAAATACAAAAGTTAGCCTTTGCCCCTGCTTATGAGGGAGTGAGAGGCAGGGCAGGGGAAGATATAGAGAAGAAGATAAAAACGAAATAATATGTATTGTTCAGTGCAGTGCTTAAACTAAGTTTTCAAGATTTTATAATACGGTAAGGAAAATGTACCAGAATATAGAAGTTAAGATGATGCAATTTTTCACAAAGGTTTCAAACATTTTTGAAATTCAGGTTTTAGAGGAAGACTGTGCTGGAATATTGTCTCTATGGAGAAGCTGATTTGATTCTGGACTAGGTCTCATTTCTAGATAAAATCACTGTTTATACTAAACTCCTAAACACACAGGGCAGAGCACAACGGCAGCCTGATCCTGCATTACCATTCCCGGGCTCGTGGCCGAGCCAGACAGCCACTGTTTCACAAAGGCTATTTATTACTTTAAGAGTAGCCATCCCATATACTCAGCCACTCTTTAACTCCTTTACATAAGACACAGCAAGGGAAAGACAGATCTTGCAAAACGGCTTTCAAGTTCAAATTGAACTAGATTATAATGATACCGTGGCACAGAGGCAACTAGTGGAACTTCTTATTAAAACAGTACAATATATCACCATGTGACAAGACAGTATAGCCTTGAGTACCAACCTAAGATTATTACTTTCCTACAACTAGAGTTGAGTCTTTCCAGGATATAAAGGTACATATGAGGTACAACCCATCATAGCTTCTTTCTTATATCCATCTTGTAAGTAAGAGGTTTCTCTTTTTAAAACTATAATTCTGTAACTTTTAAAAGATATTTAACATTTTCTATCATATTAAATTAGCAACATAAAACATTACGCTTAATCTATAAAGTTCTATTCTGGTTCCCTAGAATTTATATACATGTTTTTATTTCTAATCTGAAAAAAAAAATCCCTATTTGATATTTGGTAACAGAGAATTAAAAGATACTTTATATATATATATATATATATATATATATTTACAAAACATACTTCAAAAAGAAGCCAACACACTTTAGCAAAAGTCTAAGCTTGCAAAGATTAAAAAAAAAAAAGAATTATGAATTACAATTTTTATTCATAGAAAATGGGGAATAAAAGTTATATAATGGATATGAAGAGAGACCTTTTCCAAACTTTTATTTGTGCATATTCAATTGAAAAAGATAACTTTTACAGGTTCTTTGGTGCCCATATTCAGCATACAAAAATGTAAAAGACTATTCACAAATAAAACACATTAGCTCAAACTGGAAAAAAACAACAAAACAACTTAAGGTAGTGCACACTGTGACAGCTCTGCTTATGGGGACATGAGAATTACTGCGAAAATAAATAGAATGTCCTTCTGTAAAAGCAGCAATGTCATGTCTTGTAAACTTCCTTTTTATATTACAGCAAAGTTTGAAATAAAATCCAAAGGGACTGGAGCTTTTTACACTGTAGCCGTGAATGAATAAAAGAGTCTATTTTCTCAATTACTGTTGGTCCAGTTTCCTTTTGTTTTGAGTCCAATGTGCAGCAGGTTTTAAAAGGTGCTCAGTTAGGGATTCTAACCAATTAAGTGATGAATTATAAAATCTCTTTCCTGCTTTCAAACACAAATGGGTAAATCTGTTCCACGGCAGTAGCGACAGCCTTTACATTGGGCCCTGAAACAAACACAATGGAGGAAGGGATGAGAAGAGGCACAGAGAGCACTAGAAAAAGCTCAATTCTCACAATTAAAAATACCCAAGTAGTTTGGGGGTCACTGTTTTAAATAATCTACTAATTTAAATAATCTCTGTTTGAAGTATCTTAAAAAACATACATAATTATATAGACAGTCATAATAAAAACGAAGAGAATAAAAATGTTCCCTGGACAAGGAAAGGAAATCTGAAACAAAAATGATGTTACACATCTTGTTTTAGGGCACCAGTGTGAAAAGAGCGTATATAAAAAACCTACACACAAACTATCACTGAGGAGAATAGGAAGTGCTTCAATAGGATTATTAAAGGGAGAACGGGCAAATGGGCCCGGAAAACCATTATCCTTTCGGAGCCTGCAGTCTGGCTTTCTGTTAGGCTACAACTGAAGCTCGCAGGAGTCGGAAGCCCAGCAGAGTAAAACAAAGCTGCTTCCCAAGTGCTGGGACGCGGAGGCTGTTCTAAGCCACCTGGTCCAAAACGCCCACAGCCTACTCAGGCAATAGAACACAAAAAAAGCACAAAGGAATGAGGTGACGCTGGGAATAACTTTTTAAAAATGTAATCATCCATTTAAATAGCTCAAAAGAAACATGAAAGTGGATAATAAAAAATATTTTATAACATTTTGAATAAAAATGGCTTCACTAACTATACTTACCACCTTTGAAGTATCCTAAAAAACATACATATGGACCTGCTGTAGACTCTGATGATCTGAACACATCTTACATTGGTCCACTCCTTCCTGACTCAGTTTACCCCTACACATAGTACAGTGCTTTGCCCGTGGGAACCACTGAGTATGTGTTCACGGAATTTATAGAATTTCATAAAATATTATAGATGTAAATAGATAATGCATCCTAATTAACCAGGTCAGTTGTCTTCAGTTTGTTACTGTGTTGTTTAAGTATCTATTAACTCAATAAAAGACAGATTTTACATATGCATCATTTATTCTATACTTAGTAGAGACTTATCTGTAGACTTTGGGGCCCCTCAGAAGTCTGGGTTCTGAAGTACAGAAATGACAATGGAAAGAAGGGAACAAAGAGACATGTTCCTTACCACTCCACTTTTAATTCAGGCACAGCCCTGGCAATAAGCTTGAAAAGTTTCAGAAGTAGGTGTGAAAACCCATGGGATGAGTCAAAACTAAAACTTATTTATTGAGTGTTTAAAGGTGTTAATCATTTTTATTCTCCTTTAAGGATTGAGGGAATAAAAAGAAAAACTCAAGGACACTAAAGAAATCTCCCTTAACACAAATGTGCCAAAAATTGGGTCTGATTCCCAAGTAATGTCTCTGTACAATTTATAACCACAGTACCTTTACAAATCATCCTGCAGAGTTCATGCTACCCTTTGACACCTAGGCCTAGTGTTTAGAAACCACCCCTTCCAAATAGTTGACTCAAAAGATATGTAACAAATAGGTACCAATTATATTTAAATCCTTGCTTATGTAAAACCTTTATAAAGTTCATAAAATTGGATTCTCTTACGTATTTTAAATGGAAGATATTATAAGTTTAAAAGTAATATTATGAAAAAACATACTAGAGTATTTTTAATAGCTCGAAACTGGAAACTATCCAAATGCTGTGGACAGTATATGTATACACTGGACACTGCACAGCAATGAGAATGAATGATCTATCACTACACGGAGGATGAATCACACTGGGATAATAATGAGTGAAAGAAGACAGAAGCAAAGTACTATGTTATGATTTTAAAACAGTACATGAAAGCAGGTAAAACTAACCTATCATGTTAAAGTCAGGAGACTGGTTCCCCTTAAAGGGCAAAAGTGACTAAAGGGGACAAATTAGACATTCTTTCTATTTTGGTATGGGCACCTCTTATTTCATTCAATACAGAATTGACAAGTTTGGTTTCAATATCATAAAATACCTGTTACTGTGATACTTCCTGTTGAAAAAATCTGTAATGTAGCTCGTAGAGATTTTATCCGATAGCACACAGCAGGATGAAGTTCAGGTTCATAACTACACAAAGAAAGCCACAATATAAGTATTTATAGCCTGACAAGAAATTTCAAATTTGGTAAGTTACTTTGATTTCTCAAAGACTTACCTGGCATGAGGTCTATTGTTCTTTGTGAATTCTGGCAAACGGATTTCAAATGGCATGTTACACACTGCTAAAACATTAACAACCTTAAAATCTGTAAATATTACCTTTAGGAGAGAAATAAAACTCAGTGAATTATTTTGAAACAAAATATCTGCTCATCAGAGAAATCCTTAACAATTAAGTTTCAACCTTTAAAAAGCAAATAAAATAAAACAAATATCTTAAGCATGGACCCAGTATTTTAAGTTATCAGTGATTCATTAAATGCTGTAATTAAAGAAAACCAACTCAAAAACTTTATTAAGAAAATAAAGCCTGAGATATTTGCATGATTGACTTTCATGTTTAGTTTAATATTTTTTATATTTGAAATGGGATATTCAGTCTACTGGGATAGGACAGCAAATAGAAGAAAAAAATGAAGGCACAGTCCTCTTCTCAAGAGTTTAAATGGAAAAGTTGTTACGTTAAAACTCAACGAATAGTTGAGTATACTAGTACACTAAACTCCAAAGATCAGACTTTTTCTTATATGCAGTAAGGTAAAATGATCTTTCTGTATGCTTAAATGTTTGTTTTCTTTAGGGGGGCAGAGTGAGGGATAAAGGGATAAAATTGTGCTTTTAATTTACTGGGATGTCTCAACATTTCTAATTTTATGCTAAGATAAGAAACTCTAAGGCTAAAAATAATGTCCTCTAAAGTTAATAACTTCAGCAACTCCCTGACTGGTTTTATCTTATCTTTTCAAATGTTCCTAGTAAAACCACAATTCTGGATAAATAACCATCCTCCAATTCAGTACCTGCACAAGATAGCTGCAGAAAGCCATAAAATTGTGCAAAGTGGCCCCAGCATTTTTTGTCTCTATACCACCTCTCTTCAAGCACCAGAACTCCCACAGGCACCAGCTCGTCAGTGCTTTCCTCACCTTCTACCTCAGAGAAGACTGAAGTCATCAGAGGGAAACTCAACTTCCCATCACTTCCCATCCAAATTCAAAAGAGCCGAGGCTCATCTCTTTAGGGACTCGTCTTTATCTTTCATTTACTCATTATCTGCGAGTGACTTAGCAAGTGCATAATATGTATTAATTTTATGCCTTTACACAATTATATTTGATGAGGTTACCCTGCCAGCGATGGTCACTGTATAAGTGTGAGAATCTGCCAACCAGTGTGTACATGTCAACAGGGTCCTGCAGCTCTCAGCACATCCTGATATATATATATACACACTACTCTTGGGATGATCAGAAATATGTGGGTTTTTTGGTAGTTGTTTTTTGGGGGGGAGAGAGAGGTGGGGCATGTTAAAGGTGAAAAAAACTTAAAAGAGTTAAAAAGGTAGTTAAGAAGTGGCGGGCGGAGACCAGTGGATCCTGCGACTGTGGAGGGCGAGCATTTGTAGCATTTTATCTTGTCTACACATGGGGGACTGAGGAGTTTGAGAAATCCAGGAGGAAGAATCCAGCCACCTATGAAAATGACAAATGAGCAACTCGTATGGAGGATGGTTCCCTGTCTCTGAAAGACCCTCCTCAGGGAGAGGAGTCTACATTATATAGTGTCTTGAAGACACAATAAGCTTCTTATGGGCTGAAAATAAATAAATAAATAAATAAGGTAGTTAACTTGTAAGAAAACAAGCCGGTGTCTCTCTATAAGAAGTATCTGAAAAAAAGTCAGAATCCTTTAAAAACATGCACGTGGACAAATTTTGCTACTAACTTTTTATATTGAAGAACAGTATAAAAACCTTAGAAAAAGGTCAATCATGAGAGTAGTTTCTGTCGTGATTTCTTTAGTCTACTAAATTCAATGTTTTAACTTTATAATAGTAAATCCTTGAATATTTGCAGTTTGATACATTTTGAAAAGGTTACCTGAAAACCTAGTTTCTGCAGACTGCGGGCTAGACGTCTGGCACCAAATTTAGCTTCTTCTTCACTATGGTTTTAGGGGAAAAAAATAAGATTGTTATATAGGAAATCAATTTTATACTGAGGAACATGACAAACGGTACATATGATTTTGTTCCTAAGTCTACAAATGTTCCTTCCATGAGGGGTAAGTCAAAAAATTAAAAACCCAAGTAAAATTTACCTTGTTGCTCCAGTGCAAATAATTTTTCCTGAGGACCAAATTGTAGCTGTAATTCTAGGTTTTCTAAGTTTCATTAATACTTTCTGAAAAAAAAAGTACATAATAAGGATTAATTTTCATATACAGAGTGAACAAAAGTAGGCTTACAGTTGTGAGTATGCGAAAGTTATTCTTAATAATTATTAATTATTGTATAATTTTTCATCCAAACAACTATAAACATTCTTTGCCCCACCCTGTATGCTTCTGTTCTGTGGCTATTTTAATGTTTAAATACTATTCCAAGCTTACCCATGATCAAAATAACTGTTCCCTACATCATCCACCCATTCTGAAATCAAGTACCATACTGAACAAAAGAATGTATTAATCCAAAATGACAATTAATTAAAAAATACATGGACTGTATAAATCTCTCACTTATACTTAAAACCAATGAACTACCAAGTATTGTAAACATTTCTTCTCTCATTCCACTCCAGTCACATAACAACAATTTATAATTTGCATGGATCCTCAAATATTGGAAATTTGTTCACATCTCATGAGCTGTGCAGAAGCTGTTATTTTCAACTGGAATATTTTTCCTTCATATTTTTATTTCATTCAAGTTTCTCACCAGATGTCACCTCCACAGAGAGGCCTTCCCTGACTCTTCCACCAAAACACCCATTCCTTTATTGCTCTGCTTTCTTCAGCTTCATGGTATCCATCACTACTTGACATTGACTTACAGTTAAAATGCCTATTACATATTCTAGTTCTATATGCAAATTTTGAATGCAGGAGAAAAGTTGGAGCTAGAGATATAATTTTAGATATGAAAGCATTTAAAGCTATGGGTATGAATAAAATTATTTACAGAGTGAGTATAAATAGGTAAAGAACTAAGATCCAAGATAATATGTGAATTTAAGTTTTCATTGCAACTTTTCATTTATGGAAATATTTATCATATGCCCATTCTGTGTAAGAGATAAATGTTTACTGAATAATGTAGCACATAAATGAATAGATATTTCTCCTTAAAACTCTTGTTTACAGTCTGAGGTCTTCCTTTTCTCTGCTATATGCCATATTATCAAACTAGAAAGTTATTAAATCTGGGAAGACAAAAATTAACGAAGACACAAAGTAAAATCTGAGCTAAAATAAGTATAAAATTTCCAACAGAAGTGGCTGGGAAACATTAGACTGAGTTTATTCTACGTTTGTCTTTCACCACCAGCTTGTCCATCAACTCAGCCTTTTCAGTTAACGTTCCTAGGAAAAATTACTTCCCTGCCATATGGTATATTAAAAGTTTCAAAGTAGCATTAGCAAACTTTTTAGCAAACATATTTATTCCTTTTTTTTAAAATAAAGATGGCATTATTGAACTTGAAAATCCTTAATTGCGGGTCATTGAAAATTTTAATTCATCTTCACTTAGTTTCTAGCACTAAGGACTAATAATATTTTTCCTAAGTATACTGGCATCTAATTTTTAGAGCTTAAATAAAGCCTTCAGATACATTCTTAATTTTCATAAAAAATATATGATATATAATCTCATCATTCTTTGGTTTATAAAAGCCAAATGAACACCCACTGTCATGTATGTTAATCTCAAAACACTAAGGTTAAAAAAACAAGTTAACAGCTTTTATTTTCAATATTATTGGTTTTACAAAAACTACAATTTAGAATGTACAGGGTAGGATATGAACCATATTTTCAGCAATTTGCTACTGAAAGAATACCAACTATCTTGGCTAATTAAAGAGGGCTATGACAACATGCTACAAAATTTACAATCTGACTTTCTCTATTCTAGGACACCATTCAAATATAATTATCTATATATATAAAAGCCTAAGCAACTGGCCAACTGGCCGGTAGCTATGACACGCACTGATCACCAGGGGGGCAGACACTCAATGCAGGAGCAGAAACCACAGGCATGGAAACATGGGACAGACTAATGAATTTCAGAGGGAAGCGGGGAGGGAGAAGGCAGGAAGAGATTAACCAAAGATCTTATGTGTACCGGTGGGGTCCCTCGGCCTGGCCTGCGGGGATCAGGCTGAAACCGGCTCTCCGACTTCCCTTGAGGAGTCCTAGATTGTGAGAAGGCGGAGGCCAGGCCGAAGAACCTCACTGTGCACAAATCGTGCACTGGGCCTCTAGTATTTAAATAAATATACACGTAAAGTATAAAAGTCGCCTTTTTCAGTCAAAAGAAATTGAGAGAACAGTATAAAATGTCTAGTAGCCAATGAGTTCTTTGGTAAGACTTGGAGATAAGTATCTCCAAAAGCTGCTACTTCATGAGAAAAGGAGCCACTTCTACAGGGCTCACTATTGTATCCAGCACAACTAGCACATGGTAAGGTGCTCATAAACTATCTATAGCAGTGGTCGCCAATCTTTCGGACCTCATGGACCACCAGTGGTCCACACGGACCACCAGCTGGCGACGGCTGCTCTAGAGAATAAACACATTTTAGTACATCATTCCTAGTACTATACAATTAGCATACATACCAAAATTCAGATACTTACTCCAACATCACGCTTATAAATTACATTTGCTCCTTCCAAAGCAATCTTCCTTAAGTTCAAATGGCATCTTGTTCTAAAAACACAGACTACATTTGTAATTAAAATGTCCAATGCAACATCACTGTCTGCATCCATTGGGGTAGTTTAAAAACTTAGCTTCCCACCACGAAGATCACATCCTGGGAAACAAAATAAAATAAAGTAATTAAACTTTAATGTCTTCTGAATTTTTCACAAATAAACTTGAAAATTAAAATGCAAAAAAATCTATACTATTTATTTTTAAATGTTACTCAAATCAAGTCATGTCCCTTATATTCCCCACTAAAAGTGCCAATTTTAAAAGATATCTTTAAAATCTAACTTTCATTCCTTAAATTTAATAAGTAACTTTTACACGCCAGGAGGCTGCCAAACTTATCTCCTGCTACTGGCCTATACAACCACTGTGTTCCAGGTGTATCACGGTTATGGCAATTCTCCAAACACGCCAAGCTGAAGGGCTGCACTTTGTGGTTCCAACATCTAATCATTAATGGCACTATAACCCATCTCACATTTGCTAGGGCTATAAAAAGTCTGACCTATTTTTCACTTATTTCAAGTAAATGACTTAATTAAGTTTAAAGAAGCAGAAATATTATTTATAACACATAAACAAATGGTTCTCATTTACCAGTCATTCATTCATTATTCCCCCACTGAACACCTAGACATTGAGGATACTGGAGAAAAAAGGTGAATGAGACCAAGCCTTTTGTCCTCAAGGAGCTCACAGACGTGTGTGTGTGTGTGTGTGTGTGTGTGTGTGTGTGTGTGGTATGTAGGAAGGCGCTCTAACAAGTAGTTAGCACAATACTATTTTTATTGAGATCACAATCTTCCAAAATACATATCATTTTAAAACTACTGACAGGAGCATTACCATAAACAAACAAAATGAGCCCTAGCTTGTACTATGAGCCCTAGCTTGTATTATGCAAAAGACCTATATTCCAGCTAAAAAAATTTTCTTTGACTGGGTTTCCACATCTTAAATAAATAAGTAATGATGACTCACCTTACCTAATTTACAAAGAGAAAATCAGGAAATGGCAACAGATATAAATTATTATGTGACTAAATCAATGAAGATGCCAAGTGTCCAAATAAAGAAAATTCAATTTTGTTTTCCTGCCTTCCACTATACTAGAACCCAGCAACAAGCCAGACCAAGACTTCGGCACCTCCACAGGACCAGACTGCATCCAATTCTGTGTGTCAATTGTTCCTCAACTTCATTGTATTTTCTCACTCTTATGTTCCCTACAATCTGCTTACTTTCTCATTTTTCTGTTCTTTGTGTGTGTTTAAGCAAACTCAAATGATTTTTATGTATAAGGTGTGGGGTAGGGGTGGCAGTTACCCTTATTAATAGCTATATAGATTAATAAGCAGAGGACAGAGGCAGTTATCAATACTGATCTTAAGCAGCAGGCTCAATGTCTGAATAATCAATTACTAGTTATGACAACGTGGGCAAGTTATGCAGTCACTCTGTGCCTTGGTTTTCTCAGATGTGACATGTAATAAGGATGGTGCCCATGAGATAGTACTGGGGGATTATATAAAATGTATGAAAAGTACTTAGCACATATATCTTGGAAATAATAACATAAAACCAAAAGTGATTATGGATAAAATGAGTTCAAATCAACTGGCAGAACAGAAGTTTCTTAGCATCACTTCCCATGATTACATTATAACTGCGAGGTAGAGGCTCCAAGTTGTTCACCCCAACATCCACTCCATCCTTCCTTCACAAGGAACAGAACCCAGCTGTCTAGCCACATACATTGTGGCAGAAATAAAATACTACACATTTCAGGCTCCCAGGCAACAGGTACAGCCAAAAAGTCACATGACTCTGGGACTCTGTCAATAAAATGTAAAATGAAATAGTTTTGTCTCTTTTGGAAAGTGTGCTTAAAGGGACCGATCTAAGCCAGCAAAAAATCAGTTTGCCTTTCTGCCCGTCTTCATACTTGCGGCCTGGAGTCTGGATGTGAGAGGGGGAGCTCAAGGAGCCATTTGGGATCATGAGACTCTGGGTAATAAAACTCCTTATTTTCCCTGTACTTCCTAATTCCAGATGTCATGAATATGAGAGAAAATCTATTTCTATTAAGACCCTCATACTGGATTTCCGATGTATGCAGCCAAACCTAATCCTAATTGACACACATCCCATGAGAATAAGCTACAAAAAACACTATTTAAGGAGAAATTACATATAAAGAAACTATGTCAAATTTACTGCTTCACACAGATTTTTTTTTACATCAAACAGGCTAAAACAAATTCACTTAGATCTACTTCTCTGAGTATTAAGTTAGTAAACTAAGAAGAAAATTCAAGGACAATATGTAGGGTAAAAATAAGTCAAGATAGAAGGGGTAAAGCAAACCTTTGTGAATGCAAAGAAGCCTTAAACTTAAAAACAGATGATTATTTTTATACTGCAGCAACTTAAATTCTAAAGATGAGGTCACACACATAGTTCATCATAAGTATGTACTTAGATGTTTAAACAGTCAAAATGTTAACAATTATTGTACTCAGAGAGTTGGCATCTGAATGATTTTAAAACTTTTTTCTTCTCTTGCTTTGTAGTCTAGATTTATCTTTTTAAAAACAACAAATATATATTAGATTTACTATAAGAAAAATAAAGTTAATTCCATTTTTATTTAAATATAGTTACCAGTTATTTTTCCACTGCCCACGGTCTAATATGAAGACATGGTTTAATCAGGTGTTTTTTCTTGTTTCTGAAGTAAATACCTAGTATGAGTTCAAATATATCCTTCTAATAAGAAGCAAAGTTCAAAACTGTAGCTGTCCTAACTTCAGAAAATGTTATATTTCTAGCTTTCATTAAAATGCACTGTAGAGTTGAAGCAACTTCTTATTCGATCCATGATTTTACAGACAATAAATAATACATTGTTCTTTAGGTCCTCTGACTTTCTAGTGGTATTTAAAAACTTTCCTTCAGCACCTGAAACCTTAAGCAACACCTGGAAAACACTGCCACCTCCTGGCTTTTAAGACAAATTGCACTTAAGACTTTTAAATTCCACACCAGAAAAGATGCTTCTGAAAGGCCATAATAAACACCATGATAAAAACAAAACAGAAATTACTCTAAGATATAACTAAAAGCAAAACAAATAACCCTAAAGAAACTAGTATACAAAAAGTAGATTCTAGCTACTTTACGTGTATTCAAGTTGCATATGAAGATACTGAGGGAGGGGCCTAAAAGGTTTAACCACAAAATTAGCATCCGTGATTTAAGAAATGGCTGAGGGGAAGGCTGGATATAGACTAATTTGCAAACACAACATGAACGCACTTGTTCCCCTAGGGATCATTCTTTTCTAAAAGTAAGACATGGCATTTAAACAGACTCTTCTTTGTAAAGCTCCCAAAATAGCAGACTAGAAAACAGTTTGTATGGTGACTCCAACCAATTACTATACTTGACAGTCTCCCAACACATGCCTGTGACCAAGATGGAAAAAATAAAACATTTTGCCTTTGAGAAAGAAGGTGTTCTTTTGCACCTGTTTAACAGTACAGCATATACCTTACTTTTCTGGAAATTGGTAATAATATCACTGTACCCTCCCAGCGTGCTTCTAAGACTTCAATTTAATTACCTATGTCAAACACATAGTACATACACACACCTCGTTTATTAAATGGCAGCTATTACTGTTTGATAGATTCACATAGTTAAATACTGTAACCAAATAGTAGTATTTAATGAATTGGTACAAAACTTGAGAACAATCACATTACCAGACAGAGAAAACTGAGGTCTTAATAGGTCAGGCAGGAGTCAGCAAACGATAGCCAAAGGGCTAGCGCTTGTTCTATAAAAAAGGTTTTATTGAAACAACCATGCTCATGTTGTTACATAATGACTATGGCACCTTTGAGCAGTTCTGACAAAGACCAAATGACCTACAAGTCTAAAATAGTTACAATCTGGTCTTTTAAGAAGGTAAGTGTAAAAAGAGAGAGGAGAGGGGAAGGGAGGGGAGGGGGGGAGGGGAGGGGAGGCGAGGGGAGGGGAGGGGAGGAAAGAAAGGTAAAGAAAGCGGGGAGGGAGGTAGGGCTAAATAATTAACCAACAGGAAGGGTAATAAGTCTTCTATTAGGTGGGAGATGAGACTAAATGGTTTCTAATATCCCATCTAATTCTAAAGTTCCCAATTCTAACAGTTTGATGAAGACACACTTAGACAAAATTTAGAAATTATATACTAAATTTTTATTTTAATTCTGGAGCTATTATGTTAGTTTAGTTAAATCAATATCCCAATTATGAACTCCCACTTACCTTCAACATGCATTTGTGTTCAAAGGGGCAGTAAAGGAAGAAAGTTAGATGCACTAAGGCAGTGGTCGGCAAACTCATTAGTCAACAGAGCAGCAAACCGCGGCTCGCAAGCTGCATGTGGCTCGTGAACCGCAGTTTGCCGACCACTGTACTAAGGGGGGACAGCAGACAGTGAACAAAATTGCAAAACCTTTCACTTGTTTGGCAGGGTAACATTCTGTCATGAGGACATGTTTTCAGGCATGACCCAAGAGCTTATACTTCAGGAACCAGTCCTTGGGGTTGGCATTTTTATTTTCTAACCACATGAAAAAAAGTCAATAATAATATGCTTCTTCACAAAAACCCTTGTATTTCCCAAGGAAAGGATGATATATTATACCAACATCTATATATATATAAAAGGCTAATATGCCAAGTGTCCTCATGGGAGTTCGACTGGAAGTTTGATCACTCACTATGACATGCACTGACCACCAGGGGGTGGCGCAGAAAGAAGAAAGGCCCTGGCTGGCAGCCAGAAGGCCCCAATCGGCCCTGATCACCAGCCAGGCCTAGGGACCCTACCAGTGCACAAATTTTGTGCACCGGGCCTCTAGTATAATATAAAACATTTAACAAATCCTATATAATAAAAAGATGATATGCAAATTAACCCTCACGCCCTCACAAGATGGCTGCCTGCAACCAGGCCATCAGGAGGGTTAGTGAGGGACGACCAAACGACTGAACAAGCGGGCTGCGTGGGGTGACCAGGCCAGCAGGGGGTTTAGTGAGGGACGACCAAATGACTGAACAAGCAGGCTGCGTGGGGCAACCAGGCTGGCGAGCGGGCTGTGAGGGGTGACCAGGCCGGCAGGGGGGGCAGTTGGGGGCGACCAGGTCGGCAAGGGGGGGGACAGTTGGGGGCGATCAAGCCAGCGGGGGGCGGGGGAAGTTAGGAACAAACAGGCTGGCATGGGGGGCAGTTAGAGGAGATCAGGCCGGCACGCAGAGGCAGTGAAGGGCAATCAGGCCGGCATGGGGGGCAGTTATGGGCGACCAGGCAGGCGAGCGATTAGGAGCCAGGATTGTGAGAGGGATGTCCCAGATTGGAGAGGGTGCAGGCTGGGCTGAGGAGACCCCCCACCTCCCGTGCATGAATTTCGTGCACTGGGCCTCTAGTGCTTAAATAAGAGCAAAAGTATTTGATGTACAAAATCTTCATCACATTATGTTAAACAGAAAGTTAAACTATGTTCACTACATGTCTCCAACTACTGTATCTCTGACTCACTCTTAATACCAATTCTGAAGACTGGTAAGCATGTGAATAACTTGCATCAAAATAAAGTGTTACACTTTTTAAAAATCCTTATTAAGAAAACTACAAAAAATGTTAATGGAAGTTAATTATCAATAATAACTCTGAGGGTCGCCAGCAACTATCTATTTTTAAAAATAGTAAAGAGCAGTATATTTTATGCTTCAGTCGATAAAAATATTTGTAATTGTGCCTAAAAGGGGGTGAAGAAAATGTAAATGATACTGACTTTTCTGAATAGATGTTAAGGAAAGAGAAGTCGGTGGTTTACATTCTCATGAAGAAGTTCCAATTAAAGGAGAATGAAAATTTGGTAAGTTAAACTTAATACTTAGTTAATTTAAACCTATATTCATCTCATATTGATAATGTTTAAACAGCAGCCTTCTTAAAAATTTCAGGCCAACCAGCATGGTTCAGTAGAGCATCAACCTTTGAACCAGGAGGTCATGGTTCGATTCCCAGTTAGGGCACATGCCTGGATTGCAGGCTAAAGATCCCTGGTGGGAGATGTGCCAGAGGCAGCCAATCAATGACTTCTCTCTCATTATTGATGCTTTTATCTCTCTCTCCCTCTCTGAAATCAGTAAAAATATATTCTTTTTAAAAAGAATTCCACTATTTCAGAATGTACTACAGTGTATCTCTAATGGAATAAAACTTGGATGTTGAAGATGTGGATCCTAATGGAAGGTACATGTCAGCTGTGAACTATTCCTACCCTCACTTGTAAAATGCAAACCCCATTTCCTCACCACATAATTGTTTTAACAGAATAATAAGCACCTCACAAATTAAAAATGCTCTATTAAAATAATGTCATATTAGTCAGTGCTAACATTAATATTAATCTGAACCAATGTCTAATTACAGATAACAAGAAAAGAACTATATTTTACTGAATATAATCTAAAATTTGGGGATTCAAATATCAAGCATATCAAGTCCTTATGTAAAAACAAAATTTGGACAGATTTAGTATTTCAAATTAATGTCTTGATGTATGGCTTTTAAAGAAGATAGCATGCCATTTTCTGGTTACATAAGAAATACTCAAAGAAAAAAAGTCACCCATCATCCTACCACAGTGATAATTACTAATATTTTTCTATGCTTATATTGACACATGTTTTGAGGCTGCTAAATCCACATATTTATCTGTGCATATTAAACAAGACTGGGTTCATATGTATATGCTGTCATATCTAGTCAACAAAGGACTTTGTAAAAACCTTTGACAACCTGAGATATAAAAATCAGCAATATTAAATTGATTAATTTTCTTTGAATGCGAAAGAGGTTTAACTTTTCAAATATTACTACTATTTATTATGTTAACTGTCTCATATCCTTTGTTCATTTTCCTTCTGAGATTTCTTACTGATTTATAAAGGCTCTTCCATGTAAAGAAATATTAGTATTTTGCCTGCTTATGCTATTCTTTTGCTAAAAATGATCTATCCCCACTTGTACACCTGGCTAACTCCCACTAGTTCTATAGCTCAGCATCACCCTCATCCAATCAATTCTATAACAATGAACTGGAAATCTAAGCATTCGTGGCGCGCTAGGGGGTGGAGGTCCAGCAGTAAACAAGACCTGGTGAAAGGAATAGCAGATGCTCTCAGCTCTGAGGTGAGTTAAAAGTATAAACTGTTCGACCCTGAAGGAGGGCCAGCATGGCTAGAGTGGGAAGAGTGAATGGGAAATTGGCATAAGATCAGCCTGGAAATGCAGGGAGGGGTCAAATCATAACTTCTAGACCATGTTAAAACTTTTCATATTTATCCCAAGAGCACGGTGAACTAAAAGAAAAGCAAAAGATGACATAATGTTTTTAAAAAATATCAGTGCCACTTTTGTAACAGGAGAATGGGCAGAACACTCAGTCAGGGTCTACAGTGCAGCAGTCCCGGGAGAGATGACTGTAGCCGGCTGATGACAGGGTGAAGGAAAATGGAAAGAAGCAGAGAGAAGAGAGACATTTTCTGGAGACAGAGTGAACAGAGCTTTGAGACTGACTCAAGGAAGAGGGAGCATGACTCTAGGTTTGTGGTCCAAGACACTATTGGCTAGAACAGAAACACTGGAGGAGAGCAGGTTTGCAGGGGAGATGGCAAACAGAGGAGGGGTACGGATTCTGTTTTAGACATGAGGAACTGAAGGAAATTGTGAGACATCCAAGAGGAGAGACAGAAAAATCAGATAAGAGTTCATTGCTCAGGATAAGTCTAGGTCTAGATTGGAGGTGAAAATTTGGAAACCCCAGTATAGAAGGTAATTAAAACCACGATGGGTAAAATAAGAAATCAAAGGGACTAAGACATCTGATACCCAAGACTAAGGCATAGTATCCCTCCTCGGAGTCCATTACCATGTTGCTATGCATACTACTATCACTGCATTTTCCCACAATCTAGTGAATGTTTCTATTTATATATGTTTCCTTGGTTGACAATAATCTTTCCAGATGTATGATCAAATCTTACTTATTTCTGTACCTTAGCCTTGGCATAGTTCTCAAGGCACGAGCGCGCACGCGCGCGCGCGCGCGCGCACACACACACCCACACACACACACATATTTAAGAGCTCAGACTCTGGGGCAGATTACTTGGGTTAAATCCAGACTCTACCATGTTATCAGTCATATGACCCTGGGTAAGTTACTTAATGCTTCTGTGCCTCAATGTCCTCACCAGCAAAATAAGGCAGATAACATTACCCATCACAGTGTTGTAAACATTGAAATTGCAAAGCCCATAACATAGTACTTACACATGGTAATATGCATTCAAATTTAACTATTCTCATTGTTACTATTATTACTCTCCTTCCTTCATTCTTTCATGGTTAGAGAAATGTTCAAAAATAAAAAGGAGCCCTAGCTGGTTTGGCTTAGTGGATAGAGCGTCAGTCTGGGGACTGACGGGTCCCAGGTTCAATTCCGGCGAAGGGCACATGCCCGGATTGTGGGCTCGGTCCCCAGTAGGGGGCGTGCAGGAGGCAGTTGATCAATGATTCTCTCTCATCATTGGTGTTTCTATCTCTCTCTCCCTCTCCCTTCCTCTCTGAAATCAATAAAGAAATATTTTTTCTTTTTTTAAAAAAATATTCTTTATTGATTTTTTACAGAGAGGAAGGGAGAAGGATAGAAAGTTAGAAACATCGATGAGAGAGAAACATTGATCAGCTGCCACCTGCACACCCCCCACCGGGGATGTGCCCACAACCAAGGTACATGCCCTTGACCAGAATTGAACCTGGGACCCTTCAGTCTGCAGGCCAACGCTCCATCCACTGAGCCAAACTGTTTAGGGCAGTGGTCGGCAAACTGCGGCTCGAGAGCCGCGGTTTGCCGCTCTGTTGACTAATGAGTTTGCCGACCACTGACCTAGACTCTCGATTCCAATAATTACAGGCTGTTGTTGTTCCTTGTGATTAAGCCCCTATCCCAGTAGTAGGCAAACTCATTAGTCAACAGAGCGGCAAACCGCGGCTCACGAGCTGCAGTTTGCCGACCACTGGGTTAGGGCAATAAAGAAATATATTTAAAAATATAAAATAAAAAGGATTTCGTTATTCACTGTGATCCTTAACCTTTGGAGCACAAAAGCAGATCATGTTCTTTCAAGTCTAAAAGCAAGGGGTAAAAGTAAAGAATAAAATTTTGATGTATCTGATAATGAAATTGGTATTTTAAAAATAACTAAATTTAACAGTGAATTAAAAAAAAATCTCCAGTAACAAAATCATTTCAAACAAACAAACAAACAAAAAAGTTGTTGGTTTGGATTATTAAATTGCAACAAAACTGTTCATCGTATTCTTTTCATTTAAAGTGTTTATCATGTTCATTTCTCCACAGATCTTACATATATCTCTATTTTCCCATATTATGGGTGATCATTTAGAAAACTAGGAAGTTTATCTTTTTCTAGAGAATCTTGATATTTGTCCCAAGTTACTGATAAATAACCACAATTTGTGAGACTAATTTAGCCATTACGCTAATGCTAATAAAACAGCATCCTTTTATAAAGATTATTTTCTTTCCAAGTGTAAATATTAATTCACTAGATAGCTCACAAACCGAATAAACCCTCTCTCAGCCTCTGGTTGGTGTCAGGGTTGGCATGCATAAAGTTCAAACTTCTCTGTATTCTGATTTTTATTTCAAAAGTGTGAATGCAGGGGTCCTAACTGGTTTGGCTCAGTGGATAGAGCATCAGCCTGGGACTGAAGCATCCTGGGTTCGATTCCGGTCAAGGGCACATGCCCAGGTTGCAGGCTGGATCCCCAGTAGGGGGCATGCAGGAGGCAGCCGATCAATTATTCTCTCTCATCATTGATGTTTCTACCTCTCTCTCCCTCTCCCTTCATCTCTGAAATGAATAATATATATATATTTTAAACAGAGTATGAATGCAGGGCTCAAACTTGAACTGCTGACAGCTCATCAAAAACTTAAGAGAAAGCACTGCAAGGTGAAAACATAACAGTGAAATTTCCTATTTTGACAGTTTCCTTTCAACTGTTTTTATAGGTTTACCTTACAAAATGCCTGTGTTGATGTAGGCAACCTGTTAGAGGTCTATGCCATTTATGACTGCCATGTTAAGAAAAGGAAGGTAAGCCTGACTGGTGTCGCTCAATGGTTGAACAGCGACTATGAACCAAGAAGTCACTGTTCAATTCCCCATCAGGGCACATGCCAGAGTTGCGGGCTTGATCCCCAGTGAGGGGGGAGGGTGCAGGAAGCAGCCAATCAATGTTTCTCTCTCTATCCCTCTTCCTTCCTCTTTTTCTAAAAAAAGTAAAAAATATTTTAAAAAAGAAAGAAAAGGAATGTAAGATTATGAAATTAGCTTCTTTGAAAAATAGTGTATAGAGTTCAACTTATTTTAGTTAAGTTTTTACTATTTGGTAAAAAATGTAACATAAATAAAAGCAAACAGGACTACAGAATAAATACACTTTCCATATATAAGCACGATTAAGAATTTCTGGTTTCACACAGAACTGGTCAGATTTTAAAATGATAAAAATGGAGAACTTGGCTAAAGATCAGAAGAAAGCCATAAATTATTTTATATTGGAAACTAAGTTCTATGAGAAAGACTAAAAGACAATGATTTAAAAGTAGCACAATAGTAAACTGAGTAATTAAATAACAACATACAACTAAAAGAACACATAACAAGAGTGGTAAGGAAGTATTCTGATTGGAACATTGGTTCTTAACAAGAAGTTGAAACAAACAAAAAACTATGAAGAGGCTCAACCCCCAAAGCATTGATTAACTAAGGTTTGTAGGGCCCTGAATTTTTAAAACATTTCCAAGTTGTTTCTAATGGGCACCTGGTTAAGAACCACTGGGCTGAAACACCATACCACAACAAGTCAAAAGAACAGAATTTTCCTTTCAGTAAATAAATCCTTAAAAGGAGCTATAGCCACATATCAGGACTATTTATCAAGATTTCTGCACACTGTTTACCATGTATTGATTGTTTCCTTAACTCAGATTCATGCACTGTATCATCACAATCTGCCTTTGGCCTCTGCATGACATAAAACGTTACCAATGAATGGCTCTTGGCTTAATCCAAAGTCACAGTTGAAACTCTTTCCTACTCGACCTCTCCAGGGCATAACCGGGAACCCCTGATTCCCAAAATTCTCCCTCTGGCACCACCCCACCCTTGGCTTGGCTTCAGAGGCACCTTTCTTCTTAAATTCTCCTCCTAGCTCAGATACTTTACCATCTACTCCTTAAATCAGAAGTTCTTAACTAAATTCCATTTCAGGCCTGACAGCTCAACAATAGGTTCCAGGGTGAGAAGCCCTTGAAACTATATGGACACACAAATTTAAATGTGGCACCTGAGGAGGCCATTGTTTTTTTCATATTCTCAAGAGAGTTTAAGACCCCTGAAGTTTACGATCACCAGATACCAGTAAATCCTTTTCTTCATTCAACTTTCAGGCTTCAATTGCTATACATGAGTTTATGGCTCCTACCATCAATGCTGACCTATCAGAGATCAGAACTCATATTCCTAACTGCCGATGAGGCATATTCATTGAATTAACAAATCCAAAATTAATCCCCTCAGAAATACTTGCTGTCCCTTGATTCTTAATTTTAATGGAGCTATCATCCAACACTTAACACATCTGAGTCAGACATTTCAGAACCATCCCTCATCTCTTTATTCTCCTATACCGTTAACTTCTGATTTGGCTTCTTTTCTGCATCCAAAGCATCAGTGTTTTATTTTAGGCTTTCACATGTCATTACGCTAGTCTTAATGGAACTCTCCGCTTTCCATCTCCACAATCTGGTCCATCCACCAAAGAGGCAACCAGAATTATCTTCCTGACTGTGCCACATCCTGCTTAAAGACACATCTCTTGGCTCTCTCATAGGGACAAAACAGACTCTAACTTGCTTTGTTATAAATTCAGTGAGCTTCACGTTTCCAAATACACCTTTGTAACCTTTTCTTTCAGTACACTTGAGCAGTTTGAAGTTACCAATCCTCTTGCAATAGCAGATCCTTTTCTGAGTTTATATCTGCGTAGGATGCCCTTCCCCACTCCTTCAATTAAATTACTACTCATAATTGCATTCATTTAGACTACAACTAATGTGGCTAGACACTGGGAATATAGCTCAGAACAAAATAGTCAGGGCAGGGACCCTCGTGGAAGTTGTATCCCAGTAGAAGAAACATACAACAAATAGAGAAGTAATTAAAATAGAGAAAGTGACCTAAGAAAGTAAGATGTCACAAAAGAAACTTTAGGAGAATGATCCTGGAAGGCCTCTTAACTTCCTCAAAGATGAGAAATTCTTCTTACAGTTAGATCTTGAAGGATAAAGAGCCAGGCAATATAAAAAACTGAGAGAAAAGACCCCAAAAGCAGAGGGCACAGCAAATGCAAAGGTACTGTTATAACTGTCTCATGATCCTTGAAGAGAACTGTTTAATAAAAATGTGTTTCTTTAAAATTTGTTTTAACAAGGGGCACTTGGTCATCAACTCAATAGTTATGCATTAAATGAATACTTTAAGAGCAATTAAAAGAAAGAATCATTGGGGTGGGGAAACAGTGGGAAGTATAGACACTTTTCACTATAATAATAATCTCCATAGGCCCAAACCACTCAAGCTCTCCAACAATACCCTATTATTTCCTTAACAGAGGCCCGATGTGTGAAATCCATGCAAGATTAGGCCTTCCTTCCCCTGGATGCCCGCAACTGCTTCCCTCTGGCACTCTGGACCCGGATAGCTTCGCTCACAGCCCTGGCTTCGTCCAGAAAGTAGTCCGGAAGGATGTCCGGCTGTCCGGTCTAATTAGCATATTACGCTTTTAATATTATAGATTTCACTTTTTGGTATGTTCTGCTTAGCACATGTTATTATTGGCTTTAGTTCAGACCCCCAAATCCTGAAGGGCAACTGTGTTCCAGGAGCTTTGACAAATACAGAAATATAATACATTTCTGATGTAAGGAAAGAATTTAATTAACACACACACACACACACACACACACACACATTTGATACGTATTTCCTTTCCCCTCCTCTAAGAGTTTTGCTCTCCATTTCTCCCCAAGGGTCCTAACTCATCCATATGCTAAGTTCATTCCATGATAGCTGGTTATAGACTGGCCACCTATCTGTTACTTTAAGCACAGCAACCATCCAATTACACAGGGTTTGATAAAACTATTACTCATCTCTTTACAAAGTGAGGGTGAGAATACAACGTAAGATAAATTAAGAATATAAGACACTTGAAACTCTTCCAACTTAACAGGCCCAAACAAAAAGCCTAGAAAGAGTAAATTAAAAGACACATAATCTTAATGCACATACAAATTAACAATTATCCAAGTAATTTTACTCTACGCATTGAAGCAGAATTTTCAAGATTACTGGCTAGCCAAAGGTTTTCTCTGCCAAATTGATCTAAAGATTTACAACAGCAATATGCTGCTGAGAAAATGATAACACTATTAATACAGCTTTTTGTCAGTTATGAACTGTTAAGATATGTCACATCACTTACCTCAGGCTCCCGCTATCACCACCACCAAAAAAGAGTAGAGAACTGAGTTAAGAAATCTAGTGTGCCTTTGAGATTAGCATACAAAATTTGTGTTGAGGAAGGTTTAATGAATTGGGTCTGTCTTCAACATGGCTGTGTTTCCTACAACCACCTAACCTGCCAGCAGTGGAGATGCTGGGATGTGGTCAATCCATGAGCAATGATAGGATGCTCATTCCAACTTCACTAGATTGCACCTGACACAAGAAACTGGAGATATCCAAGAAGCATGCTGTAGCCATAAGCAGGTCAGAAAAAAGGCTTTGTGCTTCAACAAAAGTATCTGGTAAACTGTAAAGAATGAGTTAGTTCTTGGTCCACAAGTTTCAGGTTCACCACGAATCTTAGCTGAGGTTCAGACGATTGTTTCTATAAATATTGACCATAGTAAAAAACAAAATACCCATCTTCATATTTGCACTTTTCGGTTACATAGTGGCTTTATTAGCTTTATATCTGAAGGATAGCAACACCTGTCCCTGAAACAGTGTGGTGAAAAGAACACTAGGGAAACATTAACAATGTGTTAGATCTTTATCTCAAAACAGAAGGCTTTATTATGGACAATAGTATTGACACCTTGGAGACGTGTTCTCCTAAAAAACCCTAAGAGTGTGTGTGTGTGTGTGTGTGAGAGAGAGAGAGAGAAAGAGAGAGAGAGAGAGAGAGAGAGAGAGAGAGAGAGAGAGAGAGAGAGAGAGAGAGAGAGAGAGAGAGAGAGAGAGAGAGAGAGAGAGAGAGAGAGGAAGCCATAATCATTTATTTCCTGGATTATCTGTATTTGTTAGATCCAGAATCTATGATGGCTATGGGAATAATATTAACAATATCACATCAATACTAAATCTATTCTGGCTAACGCAGTTATTACTTAATAAATCAACAGTATCAAAGTAGACATTACTCTCTTTAAACAGAAAAGCAAATCCACACTCTAAATACAAGCATATTTGCCAATCTTCTTTCGGGAGAGGTATAAAGATCAACTAAAACCAATAAAAACAGCAAAATATGGGAGGAATTATAAAACTTTACCCCTGTACATTTAAAGCAAAATATACTTTTAATAACATATTTTATATACATTTCTATAACACATATTTTATATAAATATTATTTCAACTAAAAACCAAGACCTGGATAGGAGCCAAAATAGAAAAGAGTTTGCAATTCATTGTATTTTAGCATAATTATTTATTTTCTAGTCAGCAGTTTCAAATGTACATACTAAAACTAAACTATAATATTTTGACTTAACTTTAAAATTAACCATTTCAGTGGCAGCCTAAAAAAGCTATAGTCATCAAGTTATTCCCCTGGCTAAGTAGCTCAGCATTTGGTGTTAGTCTTACCATAAACAAGTAATTTTGCAATTTCATGCAGTCATTCTCGAGCCACTTGAATTATTGGAGCCTGGCAGCAGTGTCAGCTCCTGCTAAAGTTACAAGGTAGCCACTATCTAGAACATTTATAGTGACACAGAAAACTCAAGTTAAATGGCTTGACAATGATACCAAGTTTCAAGTTTACCATCATTTAAGGTTATACAAGTAAAAAATAGTGTCTTCTAAAGAAAGACTAATTCTGCTAAATGAAACCATTGGAATCTATTGCTTTTATTCAGAAGTACCATACAGCTAAACAAGCAGTCAAGTCCACAGGGAAATAGCATTTCAATAGCTTCAACACAGAGCCAGACAAGGCTTTGTTGGCCTTCCTTTTCCAAGAAACAGAGATGTCTCTTTTTACTTAGTCCATCTGCCATAAGTGATAACCAGATGCCTGTGTGACAATTCAAAATTAAAACAAGTGCTTCCCCCGCTACCAAAGTCTAAGAGTAGAGATGAGTGGAATAGTCAGTGCTCACAAAGAATTTCAATGCTTTAATAGAAAGCCTCCAAATCAAAGAAACAAAGCATTCAAGCGATCTAATGGTTCACCTTTAATGTACTACCAAGTACCACTGCTTCCAGCACCAAGGGATACTTTTTCATCTAACTATGCTGAGCATTGTTCCAAGCATTACACTTAGTAACTTACTCAAGGCCATATTAAGCAGCATCGCCACCATCCTGAATACAAGCAGGCTGTATTCAGAGTCCATACTCTTAAACTCTACACTAATTCTAAGAAAGCATAACTAATTTTGATCAAAACTGTTCTGTCTCAATGAAAATAGTTGTAATTTATCAGGAGGAGAAAGAGTAACACCATTTAATTAATAAAACAATATTTTACTTCTTTTTAAAAAGTTGTGAGTTAAAAAACAAAAGCATACCATGGACCGATGTCTATAGACGGATGTTTATGGTGCTAAACACAAAGTACTAAAGTCATCCATACATGTCCCAAGAAAACTGTCCTTAACACACAATGGGATTTTCAGTATTCTTTCTTGATGGATAAATATTGCATGGTCTAAGTCACCAGGCAAACTTTTGTGCTGCATTTTTGGGGGTGAAATTTAAAAGTCTCATTATTGACTCCTACATGAATTCTGATTTGAACAATCCCAGAGTTCACCTCTGTGTGTGTTTTCTTGAACATTTTACAGTATCCCCAGAAGTCTACTTCCAGTATAAAACTAGCCATTGAAGCAAATTCACCCTTTAGTCAAAAGATAAAACCAGATGTATACAATTTCTGACATGACCTGATTCCTTTAGAATAATGACATACTTCTGAAATGTTGCTTTTCCACAGTCACACACACACACACACACACCATCTCTCTTCTAAATAAAAGGTTGATTGTTACTAAGTGGCCTAAAAGACATCAGATATGTATATAATTTCACCCTTTTGAAATTTCTCAAACTGGGAGTCTTGTGACAAGAACAAATACTGTATCTATTCAAGGCAATAAACCATTATTATTACTACTACTATTATTATTTATTTACTTATTTATTTTGAGAGAGAGAGAAATATCAATGTGAGAGAGAAACATCGATTGATCAGCTGCCTACCTCAACCATCCCTACCAAGGATGGAACCTGCAACCTGGGTATGTGGCCTGACCAGGAATCAAACCTGCCACCTTTTGGTTTTATGGAAGTATGCTCCAACTAACTGAGCCACACTGGCCAGGGCAGTAAACCATTATTTTTATTGTTTGAATTGGTTAAAAAAACAAAAACTCTAATCATGTTCAAGAAATGTTTGCTGCTTATAACTAGCAGCTAGTATAAAAAGTTGACATTTTAAGGATCAAGAATTAGACTACTAATTAGATTAGATGCCTAAAAGTTGCCCTCATCCACTAGATTAACTCCCTGAAGTAAAATAAAAATATATCCTTCTATTAACATTAATCTTCAAATACACACACACACACACACACACACACACACACACACACGCATGAATACGCAACATGATGACAAGTCATAGTCCTAAACCTCAGGAAACTTCTAATTTAGCAGGTATGGATGAAATCCATACACCAGTAACTATAGCTCCAAGCAGTATGTAATAAAGGATTTAAAATTCAAAAATTTTGTCTGTCATATTTTGGTGTCCATGCATGTCATTTCTCTGCTATCTACAAGTGCAAAAAAGGCACCAGAAGAGAAACACTTTTCATGCAGCTTTGCACACCTGATGTGGCATCAGGTTTATAAAAGGTGCAACAAGTATGGGTATAAATTACAGTAAACCTTTATTTATTATTTCAAAAGTCACAATATAGCTAAATTTTCAAAACACTAGAGGTTTTAGCTCAGACACTATGGAAACATTCTACTATACATTATTCTAAAATCCATTTAAACTTTATTTTTCATAGCAATAACTTCTTCACATGGTCTATGATGCAACAGAATGAAATGAATCACCAGGTTATTACCGGCCTACTTCACCTAAAACAGCACTGATACCCACTCAACTGTATTATACAATATTTGCTGATTTTAAAATGTGTCAAATCCATAAGAAATAACACTCTCCAAAAATATTCAGCTATGTGTTTTATATGTATTTCTTCTACTTTATAACAAATTCTATATAGGTATACATCCACAAAAATTTTCCACATGAAGAAAAATTTTGGGGAATCACCTCAATTGTCCCCCTAATCTGGCAAAATGTAATTTTGGTCTAACATTCAGGTGCATAATGATCAGAAAAGACTGATGTTAAAAGTTTTTTAGATTAAGAATTAGGAAAATCTAAGGTTCAATAAATAACCCAAATCTTTAAAAAAAAAAGTGACTATGTCTACAATCATAGTATTACTTCTGAACTTCTAAAACACCTTCTATTCTAAAAATTTAAATATTTTTCATGGCTTATCTCCATACAATCTTTTGATTCTCAGCATAAGGCTCTTACCTGTTGTACTGCACAACCAACAGCTATTCAGAAAGAATACAGAACATCTGACATGACCACTCCAATTCTCCAAATAAAGGGGAGGGACACAGAAGGAAAATGCAACAGACAAAGTGCCATTAATGAAAAGAATATACAGACCAAGGACATGATGACAACTTCCTAAGAAACAGAAATAATACTAATAGCCTAAAAAATCCTATTTTTTATTAGGACACAAGTAAGGTGAGGAAAAAAGACACCAAATGTTGGAAGTGTTGCAGCAGAGAGCAGGGAAAGCAAAAATTGGATTGTGAATAAAGGTGGAAAGGAGGGCTTGACGCCCCACTCAAATATAGAAGGAACAAAGGCAACAGCTAAGAGGTCCAGGTGAACTGAGTGTGATGGCAGCCTTGACACGGAGGACTGAATTCACCGTCTCGTATACACTAGGAAAATTCTGGGGCTGACCATCCAACAGCCTCAAGTGTGATCATCTCCCAGCACAGCCTTCACAGAAGAACAGCTATCTGAAAAGACTAGAGGCCCGGCGCATGAAATTCGTGTGTGGGTACAGTTCCTAGGCCTGGCCTGCGATCAGGGCCATCTTCCCCAGCTGCCTGCAGCCGGCCCTGTCCCCTGCCGCCACGCACCCCCAGTTCCCCATCGCCATCAGGTGATCGGAGCCTGCCGGCTGAGGAAAGGAGCCAAGAGGTGGTCAGTGCACCTCATGGTGACTGGTCCAGCGGTCGTTCTGCCGTTGGGGTCTATTTGCATATTACCCTTTTACTATATAGATTATGCAACAGTCCATTCATTAACCTAAAGATGACAATATCAGGCTTTTCTTCTTGGCATCTTAAAATGCAATTTTAAATTTCCCAGTGTTTTGTACTTCCCATCTTGGTTAAAGGAAACTGCCCACCTTTTTACACAGGAAAGTCCTTTAACAAGGGACACTGAACTTCTATTACATGAAAAAGCCTGAGTATTCCGGCATCAAATTCAAGAACACACAGTAGATCATTACAGTTTCTGGGGCTCATTTCGAGGGCAGAGAGTACAAAAAGAGAGGGCTGGACATAAGGATGACACCTTTTTGTTTAAGAAGTCAGGCTTAGCAAAAAAGGTGGGGGACAAACGGAAGCTGTGCTTGACATAATTGCTTCTGTGACCTATCAGTTTTATTCTCATCCTTAATCTTCAAGTGTCTGTAAAGAGCTTTGTTCCCATTGAACACAAAAATGGTATTACTGTGGTACGTATATGTGGCCTTTTCAGTATGCCATAGGAAAATCTCCTTCGCTGACCTAGAATAGTTTTGGAAAGTATAAAACCTTTAAATAGTTAGTGATGTAAGGCTGAAAGAGGCAGCATAAACCTGTAAGTACCAGTATTTCACTGGCCCTATGAAACAGTAATTCTTTAAACAAGAGAGCGATAAAAGCCTCTTCTCAATTGGAATTAACTGACCATCTCCTTAAACTTTCAAAGAAACTGCAGATTATAGCCAAACCGCCTTCTATTTCTTTTTCAATTTCCCCAGAGAATCTGCCATTGTTGCTTCACACAGAAATCACACCAAGCTCGTTTCCTTTTCTTTTCTTGAGCCGATTTTAAGGCACCGTTCTTCACGCTCACACACAAGCCCCCGCTGGTGAACTGGCAGTGCCGCGGGGGAGCTGCAGGTGACAGATGCAGCCACGGAGCTCACAGATGTGGACTGGCTGCAGCCGGAGCCTTGTTGCAAGGCACACACCGACACAACCCGCAGATGCACATCTCAGCAGAGGAGAGTTTTAAAAACCGTCACTACCAACTGCATTTACTTTTAGGATTCTTCCTGTTATCAAGCGCTTACCCCAATCCCTCTTGTCCCGGCTCAGCCCTACCCACAATTCATTCTCTCTTCCTCAGTTTCTAGATCCTTCTTCACATCTTTTGGCTAACAAAAATAACAGCAATAAAGCGGGTCTCTCGACGCAGAGGAGATCTGGGAGCCCTCCGGCCGCGGCGGAGGCCACTCAAGTTCTCTGGGAAACAGCGCACCCTCAGCATCTTTGCACGACCCTTCCCCGGGTGAGGGCTGCACACCGACCGACAGGGAATCTCCGGCTCCCGTCTGCCCCAGGGGTGGCGAGCACGAGAAAGAAACACCTCTTTTCTTCTCCGACACCCCGTTGGAAGACGCTCCCCGGCAGCGACGCCCCACCCTCCACCTCGCCGTCCCCCAACGAGATCCCCAAAGGTCCCCCCCCCGGTCCTAAGAACCCGACCCTCCCTGGACTCCCGGAGCCGTTTCCCAACCTGAGCGACCCGCCCCCGCACACCCCGCTCGCAGCCCGGCTCCGGCCCCGCATACCCCGCCCCGCGCCCGCACCCGCACTCAGGCCGCCCGCTCCCCGCCCCGAGGGGCGCCTCCGGGGTTACCGTGGGAAGAGGGGGCGGCGGCAGAGGACGCGGCGGCAGCGCGGATGCCGGTGGCGTCGGACGCGAAGGATAAGCTGGAGGACGAGGAGGAGGAGGATGCGGGCGCGCTCTCCAGTCTCCATGGAACTCCCGCCCCGGCCCGTTGCTAGGAGCCCCCGAGGCACGGGCTCCCTCTTTCGCGCTTTGTTGTTCCGGGTCCGGGGCGGCCGCTGCTTCCCCGCGACAATAAATAGACTAGACGCGGGGGAGCATAGAGACAGCGCTCCGATGCTAGAGCGTCACCGCGCTGGGCTCCCCGCCCCCTCTGTGCCTCGCTAGCCACTCATTTCCGGCTCTCACTGCTCCCGCCACTGTCCCCGCCCTTTAGCTTACTTCCGCTTCCTCCTTCCTGGTCCCGAAGTCCGGCCCCACCTGCCCACGAGATTGTCGAAGTGGGGTAGGGCTTGGGGAGCGGTGCTGTTGCTTAGACTTTTGCTTGAGCCGTTTAAAAAGATTTTGAAAAAAACACTCCGTACCCCTTGTGCATATGTGGCTGATACCTAAACTCAAGTACGTAGTAATTTCTGGTGTAAAGTATAATATTCGTGGACTTAAATGTTGTCGAAACCTTAGAGCTTTCTCGTTAGCTCATTCCATTTCTAGAAAAGGTCCACCATTTAACATAATTAGCAAAGCTAGACTTTAACGACTACATTTTCTAAGACATTTTCTGTCTGGGGGGGGAAAAAAAGTCCTACTTCGCTTTTCCAGTTAAACGTGTTAATTTACGGCGTCGCGTAAAGCTCTCAGTGAAGAATTCTAACCCTGGTCCTACCGGAGAGCGATAGTTGATGGAGGATGGATGGATGGATGGATGGATGGATGGATGGATGGATGGATGGATGGATGGATAGATTAGATAAGAGGGTGGGGGTGGGTGGGTAGATAGGAAGGTCGATAGATGCAGAGATAGGTAGATGATAGGTAGGTAGGCAGATGATTGATAGATGGGTAGGTAGATGGAAGGATGAGCTGGGACCTTAGGTCACACACTGTCTCCTGTCTCTCCGAGGTTCCTTACTTAATTCTGGTTTGCGGTCAGGACCCTGCCGTGGGAGTCGGAGGCTTTTGCGCCGCGTGGCCAGATGCAGGAAGGCTGGGCTGTGGGAGGGGGCCCGGCTGAGGCTGGGACGGGGGTGCGGGGAGGCAGAGGCAGCTCGGGCAGGAGGGCGCTCACGAGGAAGCTGGGCGCCTGGGGACTGAGACCCCTTCGGGGCTCTGCGCCCAAGTAACCAGGAGACGACCCGGGGAACCCCGAGGGGGCACGCTCGCCAGTTTGAACGGCTGCGGTCCGAGGGCGCCCTCGGGACTCGGGGGTTGGGGGGGAGTGGGGTGGCCTGAGAGATGCGGGCGGGAGCGAGACTCGAGTAACGCCCGGAGAGCCAGGCGACGCAGAACCCAGCGGCGCCCGGAGCCCACCCCTGGGCTGCGCGGGCCTCCGGTTTAATAAAAGGCCACGAGGCGGCCTCCTGGGTACCTGGCCTGTGATGGATGTGAATCGTGGATGAAATATGATAATGCCGCTCTCCTTTTGAAAGAGAAGACAGGGGCTGACTTCTGGGAGACTGGGGTATAGGAAAGCATTTGGACATTTCATTCTTCAGGGAGTCTACCAAGATGCCTCTTGATCTTTTGCTTCCCCCTCTGAGTGTTAAGGAAAATATCTGAACACTTAAAAGCTCAGTAGAATTATGGCATTTCCGTTTTGTTTCAATTCCTGTACTAAATTGTTTTTGAATAATAGTAAATAATTACAGCTGGTGTTAGGGAGCGTGAAGAAGGGCTGGATTCGAAAGTAAAGTCTGCGGTAGTGGGGAGACAACTGTTAGGAGGTAACATTTCAGCAGGTCTCTAAAGGGGATGGCGATGGGAGGGGTGTGGATAGTGTTCCAGACAGAGGGAACAGGATATGCTAAGAGTTTGCTGTGCTGGAGTTACTAGCTTAGATAGGGCATCGTGGTCAGAGCAAGAAGAGCAACATGAGAATGAAGTTGGAGAGAAGCTAAGGTCTTGAATATTCAGTGCCTTGTAGATCATAGAAGGGAGCTAGGGTTTTCTTCCAAGTGCTAGCGGACATGAAGGGTTGTGAGCTGTCGGGTATCATGGTCTGATTTATTAAGGAATGAATGGCAGGAGAAAGGCTCTATTCTGGTGACGACTGCAACTGCTGAAAATCAATTTTACAGCAACAGTGACCCAGTTTTAAGATCTTTATGAGGCACCCTCCTTCCAAGGGGCCAGCAGATACCTGATATCAAGCACATCAACTACTTTTGACTCGCTTTTATCATAGATCAGTCAACAATTTGCTTCACTACAATAGTTTCTTGTATTGGAATTGGATTTGGTTTTGCTGCAAACACCATCTACAGACTTGATCACATTCGCCTATACACCATTCCCCTGACAAAGGACTTCACTTCATGAAAGAAGTAAGATAATGAGATAAAGACCATGGGCTCCACTGGACTTAAAATGTGCTCCATTATTCAGGTACCAGATAAGGTTAAAATATACAGTGATGTTCCGAATCAAGACTCTCAATTAATACAGAAATTGACACACAGGCTGACCAAATAGTGAGCTTTATCAGTTAGATCAGTGCTACTTAAAATGTGATGGTGATAGACCAAATGTGATAGACCAAAGCCAGTCTGCAAACTGTACTTCTCAGCAATGAAATAGGTATAGAAATTGAGAGGAGCACTTTGAAACTTATAATAATTGGACACTACTGTGACAACTAAGCATGCAGTTTCATATTTATGAAAGCATTTTTCTGTGTTTGGTTGGTAACTAAAAACACAATATTGATCCTTCACCACAGATGCTCACTAAGGCTCTAGCTTTATGAATTTGGTTTAAAAGAATCTATTGGAATATGTTAGCTACTGCTTGCTGCCCTTAATACTATGAGATAGACAGACTGGTTCAGCATGGCCTTTAGGAAAGAGGTAGGCAATAGTAGGGTGATGCTTACACAGCGTTGTTAGGAATCCTTTCTGCCAGTGGTTTATTCTCTAATACTGATGGGGATCAGATATCTACTCTGTCCATTGAAACAACTGCAATTTCTGCCCTACATAAGGTTAATGCACTAGGAATGTGAAGACCCTGCAGAGTCAGGAATGCCTCATTCCTCAGGAGTCCTCTCAAATATCTTCTGCTGAGGCCCCTGACCATTATGCCAGGTGAGGGGTATACAGCTTAGGGCATAGGATCTGATGCTGTAACCTGGCTTTATGACCCCATTCTCTTCCCTCTGGTTGCCCTCAGATAAAGTCTATGGCAAAGATAGTGAACTAAGATCTAGGGAGATTGACAGAGTTGCCAGGCCAGTTTCCAAGAGATAGAAACCAGAAGGGCAGAGTCCATATTCAAAGCTCACGTCTCAGTGAGGTTTCTGATAACAAGCTAATGGATTTTCCCCAAATGACATTGATGGAAAGCCAAGTAAGATTTAAGGTATTGCCAGGAGACCTCAGCCTGGCAAAAGGCATCTACTGATTATGCTGCCTCAAAGATAATGTCCCAGTCTCTGAATCTGTAGAAAGATGAATTCAGTTGTCCAGGCAGTCCCAGGAGATTTCTTCTCACTACTCCTCTAAGGCAGGGTCTTTGAGGATAATAGACAAAGGAAGTCTTGCCACTTTGACCAAAGGTCTCATGTCTCTGCTGGAGAAGTGATGTCCTTCTTACCCTTATTACTCTTGTCCAGCAGTTTATGGTATATGCTTACAACCATTGCATATTGAACCTCCTTTTTGCCCCTTCTCATTCATTTTTATTATCTCATCCCCCCTTTATTATATATTTGTACACAGGGGAAAATTTATTCACCATTTAGCTATAGCTGGACCTGATCGAGATTGACTATACTCAAAGATCCTGAATTTGGGCTGGAAGTGACATCGAGTTTCTCCTCCTACAGTGTAGGGATTGAGTACATTTTCAATTGCACCTGTGATAGTTGCTTTATGTTAAGAGAAACTATAGATAATGGAAAACAGTGTGTGTGTGTGTGTGTGTGTACACACTGAGCAGCCAAAGAATGGTGTGTAGGGAACATTTATTGTTCTGTCAGCCCAGAACTTTTCTTTTTGGAAGAGTACTCTTCTCTCTTATATGAGGGAACTACTTCTACTTTTTGCCTACCTCCAATCTTCTGTGGGTCCAAATGGGAGGTGCAGTAGCCACAGTGATTGATAGGTTCGTTTCTGACGTAAGTTGGGGCAATTATATAGTCCCTGTACTGTGACTGAGTTATTGCTCTCAGTTCCAATTCACTCTTTATACCTGCTGTGTGAAGATGAATCCTGACCCTTTAAATATGCTTCTTTTGCTAGCTATCACAGTGTTAAACTTTGTCAACTAAGAGTGCTGGAGAGACACTGAAGTGGGAAAGGGTTTTACCCCTTGGTGTCAGGCTCCTGAAGCATAGAAGGCTTCTTTAGAATCTACCTCCCGCATTACTGGTGGCTTCCTCAGCCCCATTTAGGGGTGAAGGAAAATCTTCTAAATGGGCATAATGCGAACAGTATAATTTTTTTAGCTACCATGTCTGGAGTGAGGGATGACCAGAATGGACAGTTATGCTTTATCTAGATGGACAGGGACTTGGAAGGAATAGGACTGGAAGATTAGTGACAAAGAAGTATGGGGAAGAATTATATGAACAGATGTATTTCTCTGAATGTGAAGGTACACTAAAGATACTCAAATGCAGAGGAGGCTGTTAATCTGGTAGACAGAGTGGCACACTCTGTGGATGTCAGCTAGCCTCTTTCCCCAGCCACCCCAGTGCTTATTCAATTGTCCCATGAACAAAGTGGCCATGGTGGTAGGGATGCACGCTAATCATTGACTCAACAACCTGGATTTCTCCTTACGAGGGCTCACTTTACTGCCAAGTGCCTAACTTGTCAAGAGCAAAGAATAACATTGAGTCTCTGGTATAGCCCTGTTCCCCAAGGTGATGAACAGGTCATCTTGTGGCAGGACCACTTTCATCACTGAGGGAGCAAAGATTCATCCTCATTAAAATGATCACACTTTCTGGAAATGGATTGGCCTTTAATGCTCGTGTTTTTGCCAGCACCACTCTCTGTGAACTCACGAAATGGTTAATCTACCAGAAGTGCATTCCACACAACACTGCATCTGATCAGGGAACTCATTTCACAGCAAAAGAAGTGCAGCAATGAGTCTCTGTCTATGGAATTAACTGATCTTACCACATACACCATCACTTGGAAGCATCTGGCTTAACTGAACAGTGAAATGACTTGCTAAAGACTTAGTTCTGGCCCACTGGGGAGGCAATACCCTGGAAAAATGGGATTCTTTCTTACAGGACATATTTTGATCAGTGACCATTATATGGTCCTCTCTTCCATAGCCAGGGTGCATTTGAATCAAGGTATGTCAGTGGGATTGGCTCTCCTCACAATTTCACCTAGTAACCCACTTTTAGAATTTTTCCTCCCTTACCTGGAAACTTGGACTGCTGCTGATGTGGAAACTTTAGTCCCCATGAAGAGAATGCTGCTTTCTCAGGAGATACAATGGTTTCACTGAATGGGAAGATGAGACTATCACCTGCCCATTTTGGGTTTCTTATCCCCCTGAAACAAAAATTCAAAACAAGGGGTGATCTATTGGCTGGAGTGATTTTTTTTCCCTTCTACAAGTATTTATTGCATAAATAACTCATGTAAATAAATAGAGAAACAATTAATACATTTATATCAATGAAGAAAGTATACAGCAAAGTCACATACAAGCAAATTATAGCAATTTAAAAATATATGTATATTTTTATTGATTTCAGAGAGGAAGGGAGAGGGAAAGAGAGAGATAGAAACATCAATGATGAGGGAGAATCATTGATTGGCTGCCTCCTGCAGCCCCCCAACTGGGGATTGAGCCTGCAACCCAGGCATGTGCCCTTGACCAGAATCAAGCCTAGTACCCTTCAGTCCACAAGCCAATGCTCTATCCATTGAGCCAAACCTGCTGCGGCAAATTATAGCAATTTTGGACTCTCTCTTATACTTACTAAATTAATAACAATAAAATCTTCACCCTAAAGTATAAACTTTTAGTGAACTGCTACATTCAAATGGTGGCACTAATAGGGAAATTGGTTTGCTTGTACACAATAAAGGCAAAGAAGGATAGTCTGGAACCCAGGAGATTCTCCGGGGATCCTCTTAGTGCTTCTGTGTCTAATACTAGAGTTAATGAAAAATTATAGCAACCGAAAATAAAAGGTAGGGTGCTTGAGGACTCAGACCTTTTGCAAATGAAGGTTCAGGTCACTCCACTAAGCAAAGGAACAAGCTGAGGTTCTGGCTGAGGGTAGGGGAAATACAGATTGATTAGAGGAACATGAAAGCCACAGATATTAATCATGGTCTTAATTATTAATTACAGAAATGGGGACTTTAGCATCTTTGCATATTTTCTGTTGGCCTATTGTATCATTTTATTCTTTTCCTCCCGTTTACATTCAAGTTGTCAACAATTCTATTAGTTTGTTAGGGCTGCTATAACAAAACACCACAAACTTGGTGGCTTAAAACAACAAATTTATTCTCTCATAGTTCTGGGAGCCAGAACTCGGAAATCAAGGTGTTGGCAGCATCGATTGCTTTTGGAGTCTCTGAGAAAGAATGTGTTCCATGTGTTTCGACTAGTTTCTGGTGGCTGCCTGGTAATCCTTGGCATTCCTTGGCTTATGACACATCATTCCAACCTCTGCCTCCATCTTTGTGTTGTCTTTTCTGTGCGTCTCTCTGTCTCAAATCCACCTCTTTTTCCTATTAAAAGGACACAAGTTGTTGATTTAGGGCTTACTCTAAATCCAGAATGATCTTATCTCAAGATCCCTAAGACCCTATTTCCAAATAAGTTCACTTTCAAGGTACTGGGGGCTAGGACTTAGACACATATTTCTGAGGTCACAATGCAACTCACTATGGAAATTAACTTTACAGTTAATATTTAGGTAACAGAATATTTAGAACTGTGACTGAATTTGAGGGTTAATATAGCCAACGATGGGCTCCTAGTACTCCGTGTCTCTTTATTTTGGGGGAAAGGTGAACAATTCACTTGTCAATGATAACCGTATCTCATTACATATGAATGCAGCATTGTTTGGTTGTAGAAAGGTGCAGTAGGAAGCTCAATAGTCAAGCAGCTCCTGTAATGCATGGAGCTCCAATAATGCACGCAGCTTCTCTTCCACCTCCTGCAGCACAGGGCAGCTCTCCAGTGCCCCAGTCCTGCAGCTCATCCCCCAAAACTTCCCTTATGTGGTTTGGTAGGAGCGTGCCTTCAGTGAGACACCACCCTTTGAACTGCCTTCCCCACACCTAGAGCGTGGGTTCCAGTGAGTTCTGTCTGTCAAGCATCATAGCAAATTCCGTTATTCAGTGACCATGGCCATGACCTCTCCAACAAGGTCTGGAGCTCAGCCATGTTAGAGGGGTGGAGTCTTCCTTGGGTGCTCCATCTCAACTCTGGGGGTAGTGGCTATTCCTTATAGGTGCTATTCCTATAGCGTTTTCTTTATTTCTTTCTAGCCAATTCTCAACACTCCAATCCCCTGTTATGGTTAATTTTTTTTAGATTGTGCTATCTCTGCTGAAATGACTCTGTGGTTTATCTCCTTTGATTGGACTCATTACTCCTCCCCCCCCCCCCTCCGGCTCCTATGATTAATTGGGAACAGGGTATGCGACCAAGCCAGGTCAAAGAGTGTTCTACCCCAGGATTTATTAAATTGGATCTGGGAAAAAAACAATTTCCTTTTTTGTTATTGAGGGCAATAGGCTGACATATCCTCGTCTGTAAGGAAAAGAACAATACTATGAGGAAATAAAGCTGACACAGAGAGAGAGAGACAGAGAGAAGATGGAGAGAAAAGAGAAGCAAGTGTAAAACTGCTTGGATGGAAAGGACCAATGGTATAAAGAAGTCAGTTCTCTTCAAATGTATCTATAAATTAAATGTTACCCAATCAAGAGTTAATTATAATTTTAACACAATTAATCAGATTCTAGATTTTATTTGAAAAGGAAAATACCAGCGTATAACAGACAATTTTGCAAAAGGAAAGTATTAAACTGCCAGATATAAAAACATTAAAAATCAGTAATACAGTATAAATGTAGGCAGGGATGGACAAAAATATGACTTTAGAAGAATAGAAAATATAGACCATGATTTAAAGGAAACTAGTAAATGATAAAGGTGGCACTTCAACTCTGTTGATACAGGGTAAACAATCAAGACATGGTATTGAGAAAAACATATATAGTCAGATCTTTACTTAATAACAAATAAATTCCACATGGATTAAAGATTTCCTCTGTCTTTATTTTTTTAAATATATTTTTACTGATTCCAGAGAGGAATGGAGAGGGAGCCTTAGAAACATCAATCATGAGAGAGAATCATTGATTAGCTGCCTCCTGCATGCCCCCTACTGGGGATTGAACCCACAACCTGGGCATGTGCCCTGACCGGGAATCCAACTGAGACCTCCTGGTTCATAGATCCACACCATATAGATTGACACTCAACCACTAGGATGCTATCCACTTATTACTTAAAGTGACAAGCATTATCAAACTAGGATAGAATCTCTTATTTAAAAGTATATTCACCTCAAATAGACAAAATATATATGCAATGTGATCAAGACTTTCTCTCCTGAACAATGCTAGAGAAGACTTTAAATTCTGTGTATCCCCCTTTTCAGACACCATAGATAAAAGCAGGTAGCAACTGTTGTCTTACTGTTAAATTATTTTTTCTTCAGAGAAAGAAGTTACATTATTATTGATCAGGTATTTGGTTTTTTTTCCTCCTAAAACTATACCTTGATTGGATAGCGTGGTTTTGTATTTCTCCTCCAAGAAGCTGTTAGAATTATTTTCATTAGAAATTGATTTTTTTAGTGTTCCTCAGGGATGGTAATTTTATACATAAGGATTGATTTTGGCACATTTTCTAGGGTTTGGAAATTAAACACTTATCACAAGTGTTTTCTGGCTCATTTATAACTTCCACCACAATCTTCCTTTATTTCTTTTGTCCTGGAGATCCCCAACCGTTCAAGAGGTTTGCTGGGCTTGGTGTGTTTTTTTTGTTTTTTGTTTTTTTGTTTTGCCTCCATTTAGAAAATGCTGGGAACATTCTCAGTTCACGCCCTCCCTCACTACTTCCCTCTTCTTTCGGGTGCTTGTTCAGCTTGCTCCTGAAGGCTTTGTCCCACCATCTTCTTGCCACAGTTTTAGCAGATTCAGGTTCAGTATCAAGTTGGTTTCAGAATCCTAAGCTATAGCTAGAAGGGATTTTGTAAATCAATTCCGTTTTATAAATAAGGAAACAAAGGCCACACTACTTTTCCTACTAGTTTCCTCCAGAACGTGGTTCTGCATGGGTTTCTTCTGAAACCCAACATGGATTCAGTGACAATGGGAATCTCTGCCTTGAAAATACAAAAGAGGAAACGAGAAACAAGGCTGCCACCCTGTGGCGTGATAGTAAAACTGAAAGGAGCGGATTGCACAGTGAAGTGTGAGAATTGAGGAAAGCATGCAAGGTGAATTTCCATTAATTACAACAGCAGTTGCTATCTTTTGTAATTGTTATTATGACTCATTTAGTGAGGTTTACAATAATGTGTTGCCCTCTTTAGGCTACATCAGGACTCCGGGCACAGCATTAGACCTAGCCCTGGAGCTGCTGACCTCCCAGGAAGACATAATTGGCATGATTGAGTCATCTACAAAAGGCCCCTCAGAATATATTTTTTTATCTTAAAAAATAGGTCTAGATATGCACAATTTTATTTTATAAAACAGAATTAAATAAAATGATCCATTATAAGATATTAAATTCTTAAAATTCTCTTCCTACTTTTTTTCACAATCAGATACCTTGGGTGTAATACTCATGTTATATAAATGATATTAAATAGAATTTAATGAATGATAAATGGAGCAAATATTTAAATACTAGTGGCCCGGTGCATGAAATTTGTGCACATTAAAAGGGAATTAATTAGAGGAAATATTTTAATATTGCTATTTGCCCTTTCTCCATAATAGAAGTGTCAGAGATGAAAGAAAATTAGTAAAATGTATATGAAAATCTCCCTCCTGTCAGAGTCTGGGGCACATCACGGGACCAAGAGTCAAGTCCCCACCCACCCCCATGTGCTTCGAAATCACCTGAGACCCAGACCTGGCCAGCCCCACCCCCGTCAAGCCCCGCAGGGCGGGGGGTGCAGCCTCAGGTCCTCCGGCCCAGCCTCAGGTCCCTCCAGTCTCAGCTCCCCCGTCAAGCCCTGCCAGGCGGGGGGTGCGGCCTCAGGTCCCCCGGCCCAGCCTCAGGTACCCCCAGCCCCGGTTCGAGGGCATGAGGGCATGATGACCATTTGCATTTTAGATCTTTACTATATAGGATTAAGTAGATTTCCTTTCAGCAATTATGTAAGTTCTGCTAGTTTGAGTGTCACAGAAGTGTGCACTGAGACCTATTTTTGGTTAAACTTAAGAGGAGGCCCAAGGGTTGTGTGGAGGCCCCCCCCTCCCCCCATGGATGTGATGCTTCCAACAGCACACTCAGGGTAAGAAGCAAGACCATGAAAACTAAGCCCTCCAAAATGTTTACTATATCAGCTACTATTCTCATCCTAGACAATTGCAAATTACTCACATCAAGTTCCCGGGATCTGCAGTACCTCACCTAGAATTAATGAGACTGGGAAAGGGGCACTATATCAGTAACTTCCCCTGCTAATCTAACAGGGTTAGTAATGGGCTACATCCTGTAAAACAGATTAATATTCTTAAAGGAGCCAAATTATCTTAACAGAGCAATCTCCTTTATTATTTAAAAGAAGCTGAGAAATATATTAACCTCCCTCTATATTTTTAGAAGTCTAGATAATTTAAAATAAAGATGTACAACAGATGGTGACCGGATGGCCTTATGGAGTCAGACCTGAGCTAGACCTATTTAGATTAAAATTCCAGTGCCACCACTTAGGTGATGACTTTGGTGAAGGTATTTAGCCTCTTTAGTCTTCAGTTTCCTCATCTGAAAAATTGGGTAGTATTATCTACCCACAAGGTGGTGGGCAGGTTACCCAGGAAAAGGTATGCATTGCACTTAGCACAATGCCTAGCACATACTCAGTGCTCCATAAATGGTAGGCTGGAGAGAATCCCCCAGCAGTGGAGATGTGTGTACAACTAGACTTCGTGTGATCACTATGAAATATCAAATTTCATAGAGAAAATCATAACTTCTATTGACTTTTTAAGGCATTCATCCAAATGTGTCATCCAAAAAGTAAAAACCGATTGCGAGAAGAATTTCTTAAAGGCTTTAGTGAGGCACCATGCTTTCAGCCTAGAACCTGAAATTTCTTGACACATCACACACACAAAATTAGTCTGTTGGCAAGAAATTAGGCTGAGTTAGTGAACTGACCACATATTTCCCCAGTTTCAGGTTTTTATACCCATCACTTACTGTGTGTTCTTAAGCTTCAATTTCATCATATGTTAAAGTAAAAAGAATGGTAGCATGCACTTACATGTTGCTTACTATATAATATAGTGCACATTACATTATCCTACATCAGGGAGGTAATGTATGCAAGCATGTACTCTAAATCAAGAGTCAATCATGTTTTTTGTTCCCTTGGGATTCTTTGATGACTGTGGTATCTAGAGGAATCCTTGGGAAGTTGATTTACAAATTTATTTTTTCTGCTAAATAGAAAAGTAAAGTCACAAGAAGATAATGGTTTTGGCAGTGTTCCACTTATCAATGTATTGCCTCTCAGCTCCCAATCCTTCTTCTAAGCATCGCTCCTTTGCAGCTGGTACAGTGTTAAGATTTGTCAGTAGAGGGCGCTGGAGGGACGCTGCAAGAGGAAAGCGCACTCTTTCTGGTTCACCCATTGTGCTCCTTCCCGCAGTCTCCTTCTGTGGCCCAGCCTCTGTAGGCTAGGCTCCTACAGCACGTGTAGTGGCCAGCAGCACCTAGTGGCCAGTGGAGCACAGCACTTCCCTATGAGGACCTCTACCAAGATCTCCTCTGGTGACATCTCTCTGGATGACTGTCACTTGCAACATTCCCTCTTAGGGTTCCCAATTTGCCAGTCTCTGCTTGCCTGGATCCAAGGAGAATGTTCCCTGTATGCTAGTCCCTCCTCAAGTCCCTTGCTGGCCAGCCTCTGCTCAGACCAGCTGTGGACCAGCTCTGGCCCGGAACAATCCAGGGATCTTTTCTTTCCAGTGGATCATAGCCTGTGAAGGGGACTTCTCTTCCAAGTGTGTTCCATCCGTGGGTGTACCTCCTCAGCCCCGGGGTTCTCCCTTTCTAGTTAATGCTCTGCTTTAGTTAATAACTTTTTAAATTAAACTTTACCTGTTCAGATGACTACATGGTTTCTGCCCTCTAATTGGACATGGACTACCAAGATGGGTCCTTCATCCAACCTCCCTGAAAACCAATAAACTTGATTTTATCAAAAAAAGTACCTTTCTGGTGACAAAATTTCTTCCGGCCCTCATATATTCCTCGGAAGTTCTGAATATAGAATGGAGATTTTGTTTCATTATGTCAATCATGGCCCTTTTGTCAATCTACCCTTGATCCAGATGTATAAATTTTACTAAACGGTCAAATCTATGTCGATGGGAACCTCCAAAAGTTATGCCTTTTCCAGTTAGTAGTTGATTTAGTTAGATCAATTCAAACCATTCTAGAACCCACCTTACTCACACTGCAGCTAATACCTTCAAGCCAAGGTATTTGGAAAAGGCTTTCTGAAGGAGGGGGCATTAGAGTTGGACTTTGAAGGCAGGATAGGATTTCACAAAACTGAAATACAGCCACGATCATGGGCTATTTTAGACATAAGGAACAGATGCAGAGGCATGCTTGTTTACCTGGAACAAACACATCAGATAGGGAAGATGTAAGATTAGAGTTGGGAAAGTAGAGTCAGATCAAGAAAGGCCTTGGATTCAAGGCAAGGAAACACAGATACTATGTTTTCAGGCAGAGTTTGTGTCAATGTCGTATAGATTCAATGGAAAGTGATCCTAAGACTGAATCAAAGGCATAAGAAACTGTTATATTAACCAAGATCTGAGGCAGTCTGGACCTATAATAGAACAATGGAAGGTAGGGGAAATATAAAGGAAAGAATAGATGTATAAAAACTATGTAAAGAAAGAATACATTGTTTGGTGTATATAAGAGAGGAAATCTTGATGCTCAGTTTATGTGTGGCACAGAAAATGGGATCATGAGGAGAAAGAACTAGTGTTAATCTTTCAACTTATTTGGAAAAGAAACTCCATATAATAAATATAACTGGTTTGCTGATGCTTTCCAAAATTTATTTACTTATTTATTTACCCATTCTCCTATTGCCTCTTTAAAAACATGTTCAGTGGGAAAAGTCTTTTTTATTCTCCTGAATGAAAATTTGGCAAGTCCTATAACTTTTTGTGCTAATTCTTAGTACACAGTTTAAAATGTCACACAATAAAAAAATAATAATAATAAATAAATAAATAAAATGTCATGGAATCACAGTTCAGTATTTTGGAACACAAGTATTAATAGCAGTTTGGAACCATTTTATGTTTTAAACCTTAACTCTTCAGAACAGGCCTACCTGAGGCTAGAAGTGGAGAAGGAAAATATAGTTGGCCTCATCTCAGTCTCTCCTCCCTGCGTTTTCTCTTCCTCTAGTTCCTGACTCCCAAAAGTTGAAATAGGAAGCAGTGGGTCCAGAGACTTAAAAGAACAGAGCCTCGTTCTAACGTGCTCTGGACCTGGCAGATGTTCAGAGCCAAGCTTCCTCTTATGGGCACTCTCCTTTGCCCAGGCAGATGCATCTCCACTTCTGGAAGTGACTTGAGGCTCTATCTGTGGATTTTAACTTACTGCTTGTATCCCTCTGCCTTTCTGCTTGGATTGGGCTTATGATGACCTTGCATCTGCTCTTTCTTTCCCATGGGGGACAAGTTCTGGGTATATGGATCCCAGCACAGTATCTCAGATCTGGTTCTGCCTCCCCCAGTTAACTTCTATGACTTCAGGAGGGAGCCACTGCTCTATCCCCAAAAGAACACACAAAACTCTCCAAGTAGCCCTAGGGAATCTCTACAACCCCATGAGATAGCAGATTCCTCCTTTCCCCCTTGGCATTGGGGTAGGATGGCATTCACACATTAGCCCAAAATCACATACAATATCTTCTTCCCCAGGAGCAGTGGTTCAATATTTTATAACAAATAAAGAGACTTGACTGTACTAACAGATGCCCTGGTTCTCAATCTTTCTAATGCCTCGACCCTTTAATACAGTTCCTCATGTTGTGGTGACCCCCAACCATAAAATTATTTTTGTTGCTACTTCATAACTGTAATTTTGCTACTGTTATGAATCGTAATGTAATATCTGTGTTTTCCGATGGTCTTAGGCTCTACAGCAGGTCACGACCCACAGGTTGAGAACTGCTAGTAGGGTCACCTAAGACCATCGGAAAACACAGATATTTACATTACGATTCATAACAGTAGCAAAATTACAGTTATGAAGTAGCAATGAAAATAATTTTATGGTTGGGGTCACCACAACATGAGGAACTGTATTAAAGGGTCATGGCATTAGAAAGGTTGAGAAACACTGCCCTAGAATCTCCTGTATATTCTTTTCTAAATTCCATTGTGTAGTAACAACCCAATTTCCTTGTTCATCAGGGCAAATCACTCCTGCCAATAGTGTAACCACTGTAGTGACATCTTTCAAAGAAACTTAAGCATTTGTGGACTGACATTTCTATTAGGGCTTATGAACAACTGGGTAGATTAGCTTTGCTGTCTCTAATCATTATGCCAGTGAATCCTGCTTTCCTCCAACATCAACCATCACCACAGTTTTTAGGACTACTCCCTATCCTATCTAATAAAAGAATAATATGCAAATTGACCATTACTCCAACACACAAGATGGCTGCCCCCATGTAGTCAAAGATCCTGCCCCCATGTGGACACAAGATGGCCAGCAGGGGAGGGCAGTTGGGAGGGACCAGGCCTGCAAGGGAGGGCAGTTGGGGGTGATCAAGCCTGCAGGGGAGGGCAGTTAGGGATGACCAGGCTGGCAGGGGAGGGCAGTTAGGGGCAAACAGGCTGGCAGGGGAACAGTTAGGCATCAATCAGGCTGGCAGGGGAGTGGTTAGGAGGTGATCAGGCTGGCAGGCAGAAGTGGTTAGGGGTAATCAGGCAGGCAGGCAAGCAGTTGGGAGCCAGCAGTCCTGGATTGTGAGAGGGATGTCAGACTGCCTGTTTAGGCCCGATCTCACCAAGATCAGGCCTAAACGGGCAGTTGGACATCCCTCAAGGGGTCCCAGATTGGAGAGGGTGCAGGCTGGGCTGAGGGACACCCCCCCCCCCCATGTACGAATTTCGTGCACCGGGCCTCTAGTAGTCCTATAAATAGGAAGCTTTCTCTAGAGTCATGACTTTTTTTTTTTAATGCTAGAAGGAACATTAGAAATCTTCTTACTGATCTTTAGGAAGGAAACCAAGATGGCGGCCTAGGCAAGCACCTAAACTGCTGCCTTGCACAACAATTTCAAAACAACAACTAAAAGACAGAATGCACATCATCCAGAACCACAGGAAAGCTGGCTGAGTGGAAATTCTACAACTAGAAGGAAAGAGAAAAGCTCACGGATCAGAGGAGCCCAAAAGCTCTGAGGTACGGAGACGCGCACACAGAGAGGAAGGGGGGCCGAGTGCCTGGCTGGCAGGAGGGGAAAGGAAGACCCTGACTGCACTGAACCCCAGTTCCGGCCGAAACCCCTTGGACCCAGGCTCATACTGGTGGAGTCTGGACTGCAGAGAAAGACACACGGAGACTCGGAGACTCGGGGGAGCTGTGGCGGGCAGGGGTCTGCAGGCGTGCGCGTGCGTGAGTGCGTGCAGAGAGGTCTGACTGCGGAGGTTGCCACAGGCTTTTCCTAGTGGAAGGGAGTTGGAAGCTCCTGACTGCACTGAATCCCAGTTCCGACTGCACTGAAACCCAGTTCCGGGTTTCAGTGCAGTCGGAAATAAAAAATATTATACAGAGACCCAACAGCAGACTAGAGGAACGCAAGAATCAAGTCAAAGACTTGAAATACAAAGAAGAAAAGAACAATCAACCGGAAAAGCAAAAAGAATCCAAAAAGTTGAAGATAGTGTAAGAAGCCTCAAGTGTACCAACGTCCGAATTATGGGGGTGCCAGAAGGAGAGAGAGAGCAAGATACTGAAAACCTATTTGAAGAAATAATGACTAAAAACTTTCCCCACCTGGTGAAAGAAATAGACTTACAAGTCCAGGAAGTGCACAGAACCCCAAACAAAAGGAATCCAAAGAGGACCACACCAAGACACATCATAATTAAAATGCCAAGAGCAAAAGACAGAGAGAATATTAAAAGCAGCAAGAGAAAAACAGTTAGTTACCTACAAGTTACCCATACGATTGTCAGCTGATTTCTCAACAGAAACTATGCAGGCCAGACGAGAGTGGCAAGAAATATTCAATGTGATGAATTGCAAGAACCTACAACCAAGATTACTTTACCCAGCAAAGTTGTCATTCAGAATGGAAGGTCAGATAAAGAGCTTCACAGATAAGAAAAAGCTAAAGGAGTTCATGACCACCAAACCAGTATTATATGAAATGCTGAAAGGTATTCTTTAAGAAGAGGAAGAAGAAAAAAGTAAAGATAAAAATTATGAACAACAAATACATATCTATCAAGTGAACCTAAAAATCAAGTGAATTAAAAATCTGAGGAACAGAATAAACTGGTGAATATAATAGAATCAGGGGCATAGAAAGGGAGTGGACTGATAATTATCAGGGGGAAAGGGGTGTGGGGGGTGCAGGAAGAGACTGGACTAAAATCGTACACCTATGGATGAGGACAGTGGGGGGGAGGTAAGGGCAGAGGGTAGGGTGGGAACCGGGTGGAGGGGAGCTATGGGGGGAAAAAGGAGAAACAATTGTAATAATCTGAACAATAAAGATTTATTAAATAAAAAAAATAAAAATAAAAGAATACAGAAAAAAAAAAGATCACCATCTTTAGGTGGTAGAATGTATAGTTAACATCTATAGTTGTTGCACAATCTACAAATAGTAGGATCATATAAAAGCATTCATTTTTACTCACTATTCTTATACCTTGAGGTTTGACCAATACATTTTTGAAAAGAATTCAGTCAATTTAACTGTCTGGCTTTAAAATGGTTTTTTAACATTAAAAAGTAAATGCCATATGTAAATACAATTTTTAGCCAAATTTGCATTTGAATATGATGGCCTATTATACAATGCTACCCCCTGTGAAAAATGAATCAATCATAATTTCATAAGGCTTAGATACAGTAAAACTATTTATAATGTAAAATAGAATTGTAACATTTGGTGATTATCAAGACTGTAAGCTGAATAAAATGAGAAGTCCCATCTGTTAAAAAAAAAAAAAAGAAATCTTCTTACTGGTGAAGAACCCAAGACACAGAGAGATTAAATGATCCAGGTCAGAGCAACTTGTGCTAGAGCCCCCAAAACCCAGGCCTGTCTATGAGCTTTTGAAAACATCACTTTTTAAAACCCTTATTCTAATAAATTAGAATGTAACTGATATAAAATATTGAGAAAGATATTGAAATTCAGTAGCATATAATTTGATTTATAAGGCTCAAAAAAAGAAAAAGATAGATTTTTGAGACAAGATCTGGAAAGCTTATAAATTGTTTGAAGGGTAGGACTCTGAAATGATGCAAAAGACTTGGCAGGTGAGAAATGAAAAGTTAAGCTCAGTTATCACAGTGCTTGGCTAACTCTAAAGATCTATTATTTATTTATTTAATATATTTTTATTGATTTTAGAGAGGAAAGGAGAGGGAGAGAGAGAGAGAGAGAGAGATAGAAACATCAATGATGAGAGAGCATCATTGATTGGCTGCCTCCTGCATGCCCCACACTGGGGATTGAGCCTGCAACCCAGGCATGTGCCCTGACCAGGAATCAAATGTGACCTCCTAGTTCATAGGTCAATGCTCAACCACTGAGCAACTCCAGCCAGACAAGACCTATCATTTATAGTTTTGGTGTTAATTATCTATATATATAAAAGGCTAAGCAACTGAGTTGGCCAGTAGGTATGATGTGCACTGACCACCAGGGGGCAGATGCTCAACACAGGAGCTGCTGAGCTACAGCAACTTTGCAAAATGCCCTCTCATACTCATGGACCCCTGGTGGGGGTGGTGGTGTCAGACTGCCGGTTTTGTCCTGATCCCTGCAGGCCAGGCTGAGGGACCCCACCTACTAGAGGGACCACAGGAGGTTGGCTCCAGGGAGTGTCCAGCCCATCTCGCCCAGTCTCGCCCCACTGGCCACTTTCTAGTTAATTTCCTTTCAATGTGCACCAATTCGTGCACAGGGCCCCTAGTCCAGTAATAAAGGCACATTTTTGCTAATGCACCTATCATATGCTATCCCGCCCCCCCCCCCCCCCACCTTAGGACTGAGAGCACATACTAGTATTTGTAAAATGGCTAGTTATATCAGTCTAGCAAAATGATGGCCCATCATATTTAGTCCATCTCCAAATGGCTTGAGATTCAATTTTAGCCTTAGGAAAATAAAAATCTCCAGGGCAACCACCTTAGAGGCAGAAAGAAACCTTTGAAATCACTTTCCCATATATTTCCCCACTACTGGGAAATGAATTAGTCGGGTGTAGAGGCAGCTGGGAACACTCCATGTTGAACTAGTTTCGTGAATGGCAGTCTGAGTTGCCTGTAGCCTACATGCAAGAGTAGGGCAGGGGTAACCCATCTTTCTGGAAACTGGGACACTTGGTGCTTTTCAGAATATAAGGTTGCCATACCCTTCCAGGTCCTTACATAGAAGAGATTCTGCAGCTACTGGAGAGGAAGCCCAAAGCTGGAGGCCATGAGGGTATTACCTTATTCATCTATTTCCAGTGCACAGGGTCCTGCATAGTGTATACTCAGTGATGGTGCATGGAATGAAATGAGCTATTGTATATCATCATTCTCAGATGAATTATTTTTCATATTCACACATTTCAAAAATTGGGATGCATCCCAACATTGGTCTCTTTGTTTGAATTATCTACATTGTTGGTATAACCCATGCTGGGTTTAATTGACATTAAAAATGTCTTTAAAATATTATACTCTGATTCAGTATTGGAAAATGTTATTTTGTTATATAGATAATAAGTATATAAAATATTATTATGTTATGCACAGGAAAGCATGGAGATAGAAAAGTAGTGTGTAGGAACAAAGGCCCTTGTCACTGAAGGAATATCTATTATTCTGTATTTTCTTACCAAGTAACATCCAAGTACTTTACAGAATGTAGGAAAGGAAGTAAACTATAAATAGATGACCCCATTAAATTTTGTTATTGAGATATGTGCAAAGGATTGCCCACCACATGCTGTATTAGTTTCCTGTGACTACCATAACAAGTGACCACAAACATTGCCTTAGCAAAACAGAAATTTATTTTGTCTTAGTTGGCCAGAAGTTCAATATCAGTTGCACAGGGTCAAAATCAAGGTGTAAATACAGCCCCACTCCTTTTGGAGGTTCTTGAGGAGAATCTATTACCTCTTCCAGCCTCTGGTGGCTGCAACATTCTAATCTCCAGCTCTGTCTTCACAGCACTTGTTCCTCTCCTGTGTATTGAATCTCCCTCATAGTTTCTCTTATAAGGACATTTGTAAAGGTATTTTGGACCCACACATATAATAAAGGATAACCTCTCCATTTCAACATCCTTAACTTAATCACACCTGCAAGGACCCTTTTTACAAATAAGCTAACATTTATAGTTTTCAGGGATTAAGATCTGATATCCTTGGATCCACTATTCAGCCTCCTACCCATGCCAAGCAACAGATCTAGAGTCAGAAAAGCCCCCGCATTTCTAAGAATAGGTGAAGGAAAGGTTGGAGTGATTAATTTATATTCCCTTCTATCAAAATCAAGAAAGTGAAGCTTTGAAATTTGTAGAACAGGTATCAGTGATTTGGAAAAAAAAAGTCACAGTGACAATAAAGGAGAACTCTTCTGAGAGATATTCTTAATAACCCAGAGGACAAAACTGGGTAGTAAATCACTAGATATTGATAATTCAAAGTGAGAAGTGACTCAAAAGGGCCAGATTCTGAATATAAAGAAGTGTTAGGTAAACCTTAACAGTGCAAATTAATTCTAAAAATAACCTGGAATCTCCACCCTTTTCTATATCCATGCTTTATTCAATGTTACTTTGCAGCTTTTCCAAAATGGGTAACCTGTTTTAATCACACTCAAGATGACCTGAAGCTACTGGATTATCACAAGAATTTAAGAATTGTTTGCTATTGACTAGATAACTAACTATCTAAGAAAAATGCATATCATTCTTTCAGGCATTTTGGTAATCTAATGACTTGAGGAAGAGGAGAAGAGAGGAAGAAAACCGAAATTAATTAATTTGCCCATCCCTTGAATATAGGAAGCTCTTGTGACTGGCATTAGCTAATAGAACCCAGGCAAAGTGATGCTATGCCAGTTCTGAACCTATGTCTAAGAGGCCTTGTGAACTTCTGTTCCTTCTTGGGTCTCCCTGAGGACAAATACAGGCTAGTCTACTGGATGGGGATCTGTCACCCTCATCACTCCAGTCAATACCCATCCAGCCACCAGACATGTGAGTGAGGTCATCCTTAACTAGTTAACTCTCAAATCACCAGCCCACAGATATAACCAAGTCCAGCAAGAACAGCAGAGTCCATCTCAGATCAGCAGAACTGCCCAACCGTCCTCAGACCCATGAGTAATAACAAATGTTTATTGTTTTAAGCCATTAGATCCAGGGGTGGTTTATTGTAAGTAAAAAACTGATACTTGATGGTGGAAAATCACTAGATTTTAATTACAGAGTGAATAACTAGGAATAAAATGCACTCTTAATATAAAACGTTCTTGTAGTATTTTAATGAACTTATTTTGCTTATAATTTCCCTTTTTGTATCCTTAATAGTGATAGAAGATAAAATAAGTCTAAAATAGGTCTTTAAACAAGTATAAAATAATTTTATTTGGGGAAAAGAAACATCATGTAATGTTCTTTTTTTGGAAGCATTTCTTTCCTTCTTAGGGTTATAATCATCCTTACTTTTACCTGAGGATTCTCCTGTGTTCAAGACTGGAATCCATTTCAATTTTAATGAAATACAAAAATCCTGTACTCAGATTTCTGCTACTTATTCACTATATAACTTTTCAAGATTTACTTCCCCTTTCTGAGTTTCAGTTGCCCTATATGAAAAATGAAGATGATTATACCTCCTTGTTAGGGTTGTTTTGAAGATAAAATATGAATGTGCTCTGTGTGATGCAAATGGAGGAGAACATTAAATGAGCTGTATCTATGCTGTTATTTCTTAAATATGCCCAATAACTGCATTTTATTGGCTAAAAAGTAGTGGTGACTTTCTCAATGAAATTGTTCTTTTCCATAAAGTAGAACATTTAGGTTTTATGAATATATGCTTTCATGCTGTTATTCCTACCCTTTCCCCCATCAAAGACACAATAACACCTGTGAACATGACCTTTCCCCAAATGCATGTTGCTCACCATTGGTGTAGCAGAATAAAACCAGGTGGCCATAGGCAGACAGCCCAGCCCTGATTGCAATAGATTACATTTGTTGCAAACAGATTTGGAATTCTTGTTGCACCCAGAGTCTCTATCTCAAAAAATTCTGCCTCAGCCAGCAGCCAACCTGTTCACCCATCCCCAGCCAACTATAGCTGACAGAACAAGAGGCATACATACAACTGCCCTGAAGAGTGCAACATGAGCTTATCTAGCAGACAGGAGTATCTCTAAAAAGCTTATTATTAAGCTTTATGCATTCATTTTTCTTCAAGCACTTACCATGTAACTGTCACTGTGCTAGGTGCGAGGGAAAACAAGGTTAACCAGCCAGACATGGTCCCGGCCTGCATGGAGCGAGGAGAAAAAGATACAAACTCAGTAAAGAAAGTAATAATTACCTGTTATTGATAAGGTGATAAGTGCTGAAACACAGAATTAGGAGCAGGATCCACTGCAGATAATGTGGTAAGGTCTCACTGAAGAAAGACAAGACCTGTATGATAACCTGTTTTAATCACACTCAAGATGAACTGAAGCTACTGGATTATCACAAGAATTTAATAATTGCTTGCTATTGACCAGATAACCAACTATCTAGGAAAAATGCATATCATTCTTTCAGGCACTTTGGTAATCTAATGACTTGAAGAAGAGGAGAAGAGAGGAAGAAAACCAAAATTAATTAAAGCCTATCATGTACCAGACAGTGCCCACATACATTATCCTACTGAAGTAGTCATTATTATACCCATTTTATAGAGGGAAGAACCAAGGTCCTGAAAGGGCAAATACTTTGTCCAAAGACTCAGTCAAAAGCCCTCTCCACTGTACTGTTCACTAGATGTAGGTGTACATTACATCTGTAAAAGGCAACAAATGACTTCCTTATCACCAACTGGATTAATTTTAAAATAAATTCTGTGAACATTTTATTCTTAGTGTTTCACATTATTTTCACTCTTCAAAGCAACTTTTAGGTGAATGATTCTGATCTAAGGGCCATATAAATTCAAAACTGATAATGTCATTTTCAACAGTAAAGGGAAAGAACAGATTGCATCTGAGTACCAGGGAGGGCAGGGCAAACATCCCACCTCCAGTTGATGCCGTCTAGTCCCATCATGTCTGTTTGCTTTCTTCTTTTTTAAATTTATTTTTATTGGATGCTTGCTTTAATCAAGTAGGCACCTAGACTTCAACATGAGAGGTTCCGTTTCAGTTCCAGCATAGCAGCAGCCTCATGGCCAATTCTTAGCTCCAGCTGCCCTCTCTCATATCTACTCTCTTCACCAGAGTCCGAGTTAATGATTCAACACGGATTGAGGTGCCAGGCCCTATGATGGGTGATGGGTACAGAAATGATGTGACGTTGCTCTCCAGCAGTCTGTTCTCACAACTCTTGGAACATTCTAAAAGGTGGGTCTCTCCGCCTCTCCACCCCTCTCTCCTCCTTCTGCCCTGGGAGGGGATCTCAAGCCTAATCCCTTGGGGGTGGCTAATCCTTCGGTGAGCCGGCAGGAGGGTGCCCAGCGGAGCCGGCCAGATCTAAGGATCAAAGGCACGTGCGGGAAGAACCTGGGGAAGCCGGCCGGGCCCTCAGAAACCCCGCCAGCAGCACCCGAGGTTCCGAGGGCAGAGCCAGCCTTTGGAGGGAAGGATGAAAAGCTAAGAAAGGAAGTTTGACTCGCCAACTGCGTGGGATCGGCGAATCCGCTCCCCGGCGGTGTGGGGTCGTAACCCCAGATCTTTGCCTGGATCCCAAGCTGCACACGCACCCGGCAAGGGACGGCGACCCTGCGGGCTGTGTGCGCTCGGGCTCGGAACTGGGAGCCTCCCTCCTCTTCCTCCCTCCGACTTCCACAAACTCTTTAGGGGTGTGTGAAGGGGGCAAGGGAAAGGGTGAGCAGAAAAGCCGCCGAGGAGTCCTTCCCCCCCCTCTGCCTCGGGGCTCGGGGCTCTCCCCTGCTCATCCCCTCCGCCCTGCGCTCACCCGCATCCGCCTCACTCCTGCACCTCTGCGCTCCAACTGCAGACCGGCTTCCAGAGAGCTGGACGGCTAGGGCCCCAAACCAGAAAAAAACCGAAAACAAATAAAACCCCCTCCCACTGGGGCGAAGGGAAGGTCTTTGCTGACCTGGACCCAGGGACCCTCTTGGCAACTGAGGAGTCGCAAGAGGCTTGGGACGCGGGTTCCCGATTCCTCTCCCTTTTAGAGGTCGCCTCCGAGGCCACAGCAGCCCGGCCCCAATGCAGGCAGGTCTTAATTCATCACCTGAGGACTGACATCTGTCCTGGAGCGCCGAAGGGGAGCGCACGCGCGCCCACACACCAGGCTCGCACAATGGGCTTCCCGGTTGTCATTTAAGCGCGAAGAACACACGGCAATGCCGTCGTGGAGTGAATAGAGAAGTAATTGAGACCGGAGCCCAGAACGTGCAGCCTCTTAAGAAAATTTCCCAAATATTTTCTTTCCCTCTGCATTAACTTCTTTTGTTTCTCTAAAGAGACAGATCCCCAAACAGTATTCTCCCAGTGTGGTCCCAGGACCCGCAGCAGCAGCATGGCTTGGGAACTGGGTAGAAATACAAATTATGGGGCTCCTCCCCAGATCTCTTGAATTTGGAACTCGGGTGGATGGAGCCCAGCAATTTATTGCCTCCAGCTGTGCAGGCGATTCCGCTACCCACGGGAAAGCCCTGGCTTCAGTCTGCTCGGGCAGTGTTTCCCGATGGTCGCTGGGTGGAACCAGCTGGGTCCACCTTGTTTATCACGGACATCTCTTTTCAGAAAGATGTCTCCGATCTGAGAGTGGGAAACCCTGCTAGATGCACTAGTTACTTGTAAAAAGTCACATAAGCAATGAGAGAGAGAGAGAGAGAGAGAGAGAGAGAGAGAGAGAGAGAGAGAGAGAGAGAGAGATGGGACTTCCCCAGCTACAGTCCATTTTCAATATCTGTCCCCTCCTCCTGAGAACTCCCAGACACAGGCTAACTTGAAGCACTTCCTTCTCCTTCCAGGCTTCTACAGCCAGTTTCAGATGCTCTCCAGGTTCTTCCCGGAAAGCACCTTCTAAGATAATTTGCATAACCAAGAGGTCACAGAGAGAGAACACTCCCCACTCCCCACTCCTCACCCCTAAATACAATGGCTCGTGGCAAAGGGGGAACCCCTTTCCTTCTCAGGCAGCCAAGCCTCCTATTCAAAGCAAGACACTCCAAGTTCCTGGGCTGTGGGTGGGTAGACTGGCCGTGGAGCCCTGTGGGGACAGACTCCAGGGCACAGGGAGGAAGGGTGTGGTGGGTGTGGGGGTGCTGATGAGGCACAAGGGGAAGGAGAGATGTTTAGGCTGGGGATGCCTGTGTGGGGCAGTGTGGGGCAACCAGGTTTTCACGTTCTTTGGGCTACTGGTGGCCACAGCACAGTAATCGCCACCATATTGCTTGTTCCTTTCAGTGGACAACTGTGTCATCTCCAGTGCACCCAGGTCCCAGGGCCGAGGCCCCGACGGGTGGGGCGTCCCAGCAGCCATACAAGTACATCCATGGGTGTAGCCCTTCTATTTGCTGGTCCCACTCCAGATCTTTGCTCTCAAAATTTTTCTGGATTCAATATTTGTAGGAAGCAGTCACATTTGTAAAGTGCTCTGGACAAATTTGGAGGACATTGGAGAAGGGTAAAGGTGTGTGAGAGAGAAAGAGAGAGAGAGAGAGAGAGAGAGAGAGAGAGAGAGAGAGAGAGAGAGAGAGGTTAAACATAGCATCCAAGGGAGGTGTTTTGATTCTTACATTATAAACATACACTCTTTGGAGCTTCCTGCCTGAAACACATTCAGGTTGGATCTAGCATAGACAGCTCACTGCCACTTAATAAAAGTAACAGATATTTGCATGGATCCTTTCCTTTAGAAATCAACTGCACAAATATAATCTCATTTGAGCCCACGAACGCTTTGTGAGGCAAAAGAGGGAAAGTATTATTATTATTATCACCTTGATCCCCATCTGCAGAGACGAGAAAACTGATGACCAGGTTCCCTTTTAGGAAAACTGGACCCAGAACTAGAGCTCATCCCACTTGCTTCAAAATCATAGCCTCCTGTCTCAAGTTTAAAGCCAAGGTTTCAAATGATAGGCAGGAAGCACCGGGACTTTTATAAAAATTGATTTGCATTTTGGGGTCCTCAGAGAAGGAGCACTACATTTTTCCTCTATGGGGCCGCCTGCACAGAGTGCTCAGAATTTTGAGCTTTTGGTTTGTAAAAAACCCGAGTGGGAGCTTAGACAGTGTGCTGAACTGAAACCCAAAAAACTGAATCATGCTGGGACTCATTCCGGACTTGAACTCTGGCCCGTGGAGGTGAGAGCAGTGTCCCCTGGTAGGAGAATTTGGGGATTAGGGAGGTGTCCAGATCTTGAAATGCGCTCTTCAATGTCCAATGGGGGGGGGGGGGGGAGAAGAGCACCCTGAAAGCCCTCTGAGAGGCCTATGATAGGCAGGTGGCTGCGGCATCACCGCAGTTCCCAGCCCCCGGAGAATGAATTGCACTTGGTAAGGTGCTAACTGATCACCGGCTGGGGATGGTTCCCTCTTCCGGACAAGCCCCTTCTTTGAGGGCCTAGCTGAGGACTCCACCCCTCATCCGCCTTTGGGGTGAGCAGGAGGTGAGTGCGGCCAGGGAAACAGGGGCGCTCTGCCTCCAGGTACCCAACTGAATCGAGAAAAAGAAAGAAAGAAAAAACCCGAAAAGAAAGAGCAAACGAAGCGGAAGTTTCAAGGCCCTCTGCGAGGAATAACAGTATAAATAACCGAAGACGTCTTGTAAACACTGCGGTCATAACCCCGAACATTAAACAGCCTCGGTGGCATCTGGCTCGGGGGCTGCCGCGGGCGGCGCTGGGGCAGCGGGGGAACCGGGTCCCAGGCTCCCGGGCCTTGCCTCTCTGTTTATCTCAACTTAATCTTCCCCGACGAGCTGTTCCGCAGCCTGGAAGATGTTTAAAGTAAAACCCAGGCCGCCGGAAGTCGTGGCGGGGAGCTGTACGCACTGGCTAACCTTAACGGGAAGGCAGGCAGGCAGGCTGGTTGTTGAAATGAATTAATTATTAATAAGAAATGTGGAATGTATGTGGTAGCGCTTTGAAAATCGGAAAATACCTCCTAAGGATGATGGAATCGACACTTTTCGTGAGCTCCCAGCATTTCTTCATTGGTTTCTAACCGTGGGTAACAGGTCCTCGCCTGGAAAGTTACAAAACTCGGGTTGACCTTCCTGCTCATGTCAGCAATGATCTGGTGGAATACACGAACACCAGAGTTTCCCTTTCTGTGTAACAATAGCTTGAACCCTGCTCTTTCTCTGTTTACAGTTACATTATTTCTAAGTGTACTAATAATAACCTGGAAACCTGGGAGCTCAGAGGTGCTTTTGAAGTTTCAGTGAAAAACCTGATCTGGACCATCAGAGTGGAAATCGGATTTGATCCTCTTCTACCTCTGGAAGTTTGGATCGAGGCGCGAAAGAACCATTTTTATTATTATCAAGCTTCTCCGTAGTTCTTCACTTTTCTATGCCACATAACATTTTTTTTAAAATCACACCAATGTCAGGGCTTTTAGCAATATAAAGAGAGATTTATTTTCAAAAGTAGAAAAACTTGTTTGAAAAATATATATATCTTTGAGTGAATTACTTTATAAATGTGACTGTCAAAGTCAGCTATTCTATGATCTACACTTTACAACATATTGTACCAAAGATACACATCGATAGGCTCTTATTAGCTATTCATATATTTATAATTACATATTGCACTTGGACCAGCAAGGCTCCCAGAGTCATTCTCGGTACCAGGAATAAAGTTAAATAGATGGGAATCGTTGGAAGCACAACCGATCTCCTCGGGTTTGGAAACGAATCTCCTCGTCGCGGTAAAGTGTTCTCGCAGGGTGGGCCGGGGAGAGGAGCTGGGCGGGGCGGGGGGAAGCAGAGGCAGAGAGCAGGGAGGGCAGGGGTCGCCTTCGCGGGGCTCTTCCCCCGGGAGGGGAGCGCGCCTTTCCCACACTCGCACCTCCAAGGTCAGGACGCCGTGGTTCCACACAAGCGGCTCGCGGTCACCACTTCCTTCAGGTCACTCTCTGGCTTCCCGGCCACCATAAAGGGCCACGTCTGCAGGGGAGAAGACAGTGGAGGAGGTCAGTGGCCGTGGAGGAGGGATGGGGTGGGTTCCGAGGCCCAGAGGGAAGGAGAGGGCAGAGCGCGCGGTGGGGGCCGGCAGGGAGCCTCCCGGACCCGCGATCTCTGCGGCTCACTCGGAGTCCCAGGGAGCCTCGTGGCTGGATCCAGCGAACCGCGGCGCTGGCTCCGGGCACAGCTCGGGGAGGCAGAGCGAAGAGGAGATCCCACGTCTTGGGGGCAAAGTGAAACCCAAGAGAGGAGGCCCCTCGCTAAGCCCACAGAGGCCCGTGCACGGCGCAGGGCGGAGGCCGAGCAGGGAGCCCGGAGGACTTCCCGCCGGAGAGGCCCGGGTTGGAGGCGACGCGCCCGCCTCGCCCCGCTTCTGAGGCCGCGGTCAGGTTTCCTGGACCCCCAGCTTTCAGCCCCATCTATCTTCCCCCTGCCGCCTTTCCTGTCCTCCAGCACACATGCGGGCTTTGGCCACAGATTCCGAATGAATCTCTACCTCTGAAGGCAAAAAAAAAAAAAAAATACTAATGAAAGAATATACACTCATATGTTATTTAAGATCATCTTCCTACTGGGCTGAGCCAGGACAGCCTTCTCCCCTCTCCTCGGCGTTTTAGAATAAAGCTCACGGAAGTTTCTTGTTCCAAGATAAAGGCAGCAGTAAAATGTCAATGAAGGCACTACTTTCATTTGACTTCCAGATTTTAAAAAGCTATGGACTCATTCGGAAAAACGAACTTTTAATTGGAGGGGAAAATTTTTTTTTTTTTCCGAGGCAAAATGTGGTTTTGCACCCCTCCCCCCCAAATTCTGAAACTAACTCGGTGAGAAGACAATTCAAATCTTCAAACCTCTCTCGCTAGCGCTGGCAGATAAGACGGCTTGTAAGAGGCAAACCTCTCCTTCTTATCAGACACAAACAGAGGTGCTAGGAAGTGTTGTTTTTCTTCGGTGCCTGCACGTTTGAAAATCAAATCAAATGAAAAAAAGGACCAACTATATTTCTTTCACAGTAAAATGCATTTGAGAAAAACATTAGGCTCAATGAGCATTACTTTTAAAAATAAAAAAAATTAAAATGTTCTTAAATCTTGGATGAAAGTGACCTTTTCAATATTATTTATTACACCCGTACTGGCGAGAATGTACTAATGACGCTGGTTTTTGCTAGAACTTCTGGGATTTAAAAATGTCAACCCACCTACAGGCGAAGCGCAGAATACTTAAGTGGTTGAGGGCTTACATGACAATTGTGGGGGACATGATGTGTCCATGTCTAACGGTCCTATACGTGCTTGAGAAAGAAACGAGAGTTGGGTGGTTTTATTTACAAGAGCTGGAGGGGGAAATCGAGTTCTACCCTTTAGCTAAAGGAAGAATAAAGGGATTAATAAAATGCCCCTTGAACTCTGGTCAGTGTTCCCCGTCCCGTCCCGCACCAGTCCCTGCACTCGAGCCCTCACGGCGCGGGTGCAAGGGGATCCTCCTCTTTGCCAGCTCAGTCCACTTGCACACTCCTAATTGGGCTGCCACGTCAAACACTTGCATAAATCACCCCTGCTCCGGCGGCTTGCAGGGCAGAGAGCGAGGGCGTTGGGGGGGAATCTCCCGCCACGGTCCCTGGAGGCGCTGGGCGGGAGGGAGCGGAGGTGCGGGAGTCCCGGCCCCGCGCTCACGCTCCGCGCAGACAGCACCGCGGGCACCTGGGCGGCGGGGGGGGGGGGGGGGGGGGGGGGGTTCCCCGCCCGGCTGCAGCCGCCCCGGGGAACTTACCAGGTTGACCGGGTGGATGTACCCGTTCTCGTATTTGTCGTTAGCCAGGATCTGCCTCAAGTGGGCGATGTAGCTGGACGCCAGCCGGAGCGTGTCCAGCTTGGAGAGCTTGGTGTCCGGGGGCACCCAGGGCAGCGTGGTCTTGAGCCTGGAGAAGGCCTTGCTCAGCACCCGCATGCGGGCCCGCTCGCGCGCGTTGGCCGCGTTGCGCTGGACCTGCTTCCCCTCCTGGCTGACCCCGCTCAGGGGGCTCTTCTTGGGGGGCGCCTTCCTCCTCTTGCCCAGGCCGCCGCGGCCCTTGGGCGGAGACCCCGCCTCGCAGTTGGAGCTCTCCTCGGTGCTCTCGTTGGAAGTCACAAACTCCTTGTGCGAGTCCATTTTCAGCCCGTCGCAGTCCAGCATCTCCACCTCCTGGAGGTCCTCCACGTCGCTGAGGGAGCCGGTGGACATGTTTGCGGGAGAGGATGAGAGGGAGAGAGGGAAGGGAGGGAGGACAGAGAGACCCGGAAACCAGTGGGCCCCCCTAGTGTGCCGTGTGGAGCAGCCACCGCGTGTGGGGAGCTGGAGATGGGGGTCTGGTTGGGTCTCGCACCCCGTTCCCCTTCGCAGAAGGAACCGCCAGGGCCAGGGCTTCTTAGGGAAGGAAAGCGACGCTCTGCTCCCCCAGCCCCGGAGCCGTGGCCTAGAGGAGTGTGAGAGAGCGCTGAGGAATTTGGTGGACACTAGGAATTTATCTGGGGAATAGAGAGGCGGATCCTTGCAGCCCAGGGGAGGGGCCTACCAGGCCCCAGCGACGCTCTTAGACCCCTTTCCCGACCTGAGGGAAACTGTCACTCACAGGCCCTGGTTTCCAACTTGTAATGTAAATCTACTCAACGGCAACACGAAACACCAACACCTTCTTCCCCCTGGAGCTGGGCCTAGGAGGAGCGGGGCGCACCCACAGCCCCTCTCCAGCGCTCATCCGCCCATCTCCTAAGGCCTGCGTTCCCCCCTAAGAGGTCATAGCTGCTTGTACATAGCGAACTTTAGGAAAATGACCAGATCTTTTTTTTTTTTTTCTGTGTCTTCCACCCATGAATCTCGCAAGCATCCCTCTTGCCTCCCCCTGGAAAGAAAACGCCACTTAGAATCCAGGCAGAGATGAGCTGACCTCTTGCCAACACCCTGTAAGACTACAACAGTCTTATCAAGAGATCTTCCAGCCTCAACTGGGGTAAATGAAGAAACAAGCTCTTCGGAGAATCTTTAGGGGGATGTCAGAGAAAATACCAAAAAATTCACCTGCCCCTGGTCACTTTAAAGATATCAAGGAACTGCCTGGGTGTACACAAACACACCACCATTGCACACCCACAGGCAGCCACACACCTAGTGGGAGTGAGGGGACTGAGGTGGGGTAACATGAGTGTGTGGTGATAACCTTTTCTTAACGGAATTAAAAACTTTCCCCTAGATTTCTCTCTAGAATGTATTTCATATTGTCTCAAGAATCAGTCGCTTTCAGACATCACCTTGTCCGAGACTTCTTGTTTTCTCCCTCCCAATGCTGCTGCCTTTGCCTCTCTTCACATCCTCACGTGAAGCTGACATTCCAAAAAACACTAAACAGTATTATCCCTTTGGGAAAGGTTCTTTTCCATTCCTGACCCCAGCCCGGACCATCTTTACTAGATCATAAGAAAATCTGGGGAGTAAGAAAGCAAGGGGAACCAGAAACCAAGCGCTGGAATGAAATTGATGAGATGAAACTGGATAGACTGAATGCCTGAATCCCTCTTACTAGTACTTCCCTGGGTTTTGTTTCCCTGCAATTAGGCACTGAAGATGAGGGGCTGAAGCAGCGCATAAGCGTGGCATCTGAGCTTTTGGCCGGCAGCCTGTGCCCCTCTCCTACATTAAGATATCATATCTCTAATCCTGGGCTCAGCTGGGAATTCGCTAACCTCTAACGTTTTGTTTTGTTAGCAGGGTCTTGTTTGCTTTCCCCCTATGCTGTAAACTAAACAGATTGTCAGCAAATCAGTCTTTATTAATGAATTAGTGAGACCCCCCCCCCCATACCACCATAATATCTTTGCCTAGGATTCAAAATTTGTTAATCACCAGTGTAGAGATTTATGAGCTCTCTTATTTTCTGTTGTTTGTGCAGGTGGAGATTTAAATGACCATATCCACCACCAAGATTTATTGCGAGGGTGATTGATGTTATAAACCAGGAAAAAGACTCTTCCCACAGCAGGGATGACAGAAATATCAAGTTGAAGTTGCCTTTGTCCTCATGCACAAGTGACCCAGTCCTAGAACGCAGAAAGTCTAATAATTTAATCTGAGAGCCAAGACAGTGTTAAGAGAACACCCAGCAGGCCTGTTAAATTTCCCCCCACTGATTCCCAGACTAGTTTTCTTTGATTTGCCCTCCCTTTTCTCAGTCTTGGTAAGACATGAAAGTTAACGTTATTTTTAGGCTAAAAGAACTATGTGAAATGGGTATTGGCCAATACTTTATGAAACGTGTGAGTGTGTGTGTGTGTGTGTGTGTGTGTGTGTGTGTGTGTGTAGCTCATGAGATATATGCAAAGTAACCACAGAAAATGTATTTATTTAGGCTCTGGAATGGGATAATGATTAAGAATCAGAATGATGGCCTTACTGTACACCAGGCTACGAAGCTGTAAAGGTTTTGCTTCTTGGAGTCATTCTTTTTGGGGGGAAAGGGAGAAGGTGTGGTTTTCTGCTACACCTGAGTATATAGGCCAGTCAGGCTGTCTGGGGGATAGTAGCAATCATAGTAATCCATACCACTGAATAGATTTCTGCTGGCTAATTTTCAAGGTCTGCAACTTAAAAACAATTTCTAGAAGGGAACAAAACTAGCTTCATGCCACATGCTGATTTTTGTGCCTAGCAATTATTATTATTATTATTTAGATAAGCAAGAATTAAATACACTTATCCTGCAGTGATACATTTTGGCTGGGAAGGGTAAGTTAGTTGATAATGAACTTTGGGGGTGTTTGCAAAAACTTCCTAAGGGATGGATGCCAGTTTGGGAGCAAGTTGTGAAGAAGGCTGTTATTTAGGTATCTTGATGTGAAGTCGTGAAGAAAGTAGATTAATATGAGTAATATTTTTTTCTTTTGACATTTTGTGTCTATTCCTGCTAATAAACACTACAGGACAAATGGGTGAGGGAGATGACTTATTGTTGGATTCTACTAAGGAAATCAGTGAAGCTGTAACTAAAGCTGTGCCAAATTCTCCCCAAATATAAACTACATTCTGTGAGAAGAGAAGCACGTTGGAGAAACTGTATGAACTCTTTCAATAACAAGAAAAATACTTTGAACATTACTGTTTCAAAGCACTAGACAGAAAACTTGTGGTTTGAAAGCATGAGGTCGTTATTAGAAGTTCTTACCTTTCTTTTAAGAGAGTGTGTATGCCCCAGAGGCATCTGGCCAATTTGTTGCACACTTCTAACAATTTGTTTTTCAAAAAAGGGCTATCTCTGAAAGATTTCAGTGCAGAGGAAAATTTATCTTCCAAAGTTGTAAAATGAAGATTAGGCATGGAATGTGTCCTTGAACTTAAATCCTGGTTTATCTACTGGTAAATTTTCAGGAAGTTCAAATTTGACTCAGTTGCTTTGGATGGAATAATTTGCTTTATCTTTTATGAGAAGGAAAACATCACAGGCTTCTTTTGAAAGGACTTCACATTCTCTTTCCCAGGGAAGAAAAATATGCTCTAAATTCAAACTTTAATTATTTTCTCATACTGCCCATTATCTGTCCAGGAGGCACATAGGTTTGCAAATTGGCCAGACTGCCAATTCTCTCTTTTTTCTCCACTTCTAATGAGCACTTCTTGATGTGTCATTCTTTTTATTTGATGGCAACCACCAGCTACAACAATGTGCTGACTTTGTATGCAAATCTGCACCTCTTTGTCTATTCCACTTAATTGTCACTGTACCCTTGTGTATTGCTGACCAATTGATTTTCATCTTCTGCTCAAAAGCCTCCTGAAATCTGACTCTATTTTATTAAAAATTTTGTTTTTGTTAATTCTCACCAGAGGATATCTTTTCAATTGTTTTTCAGAGAGATTGGAAGGGAGTAATGGAGAAAGAGAGAACATCTAGAGAGAGAGAGAGAGAGAGAGAGAGAGAGAGAGAGAGAGATCTATGTGAGAGAGATACATCAACTGGTTGCCTCCCGCATGTGCCCCCCAGAGAACAAACCTGCAACCCAGCCCTTTGACACAGGCCCACACTCTTAACTACTGAGCCACACTGCCCAGGGTTATTTTATTAAATTTTAATTTACTGTAAAGTGACCATTATGTCCCATTACTTGTACTAAATTTTAACTGTGCTGGCCTATTATTTTGGCCTCCGGAGTGATTGTAGTACTAGTGAGTGAGATTGGTGGCTAGCTAAGGAGATCAATAATGGTAATGTGAAGTGTTGCTTTCATCTTTGCCTGATATCATTTATGATCAATGGTTCATAAATGCATTCAATTATCAGAAGTCCTTGCCCTTACCAGTTTGGTTCAGTGGATAGAGCATCGGCCTGCAGACTGAAAGGTCCCAGGTTCGATTCCGGTCAAGGGCATGTACCTTGGTTGCCGGTACATCCCCATTAGGGGGTGTGCAGGAGGGAGCTGATCGATGTTTCTCTCTCATGGATGTTTCTAACTCTCTATCCCTCTCCCTTCCTCTCTGTAAAAAATCAACAATATATATATATATATTTTAAAAAAGAAGTCCTCTTGGTGTTCATCATACTCTAACCCTCTCTTTTCACATGTAATTCAATGAACTGTAGGTCAGATGCCACAACACTAAGATTTAAAGCCCTCTCTTTTCACATGTAATTCAATGAACTGTAGGTCAGATGCCACAACACTAAGATTTAAAGCTGGCAAACAACATACAAGTCTAAAGAAAGACTCACCATGGTTCTTTAGACCCAAGAGGTAATCTTGAATCAGACATGCTCCATAACACAACTTTGAAAGCAGGCAAGTCTGTGCACATGAAGGACAGAGTTTACCTTAATGAGCAAGTGGGCTGAAAAAAACTCAGGCATATAGTGAGAGGTAAAAACTTTACAAATCCAGTTTAATGTTCTCCTAAGTCTTCTAATTCTAGGATATTTTTTATTAGATCTACTTAATATTAGGAAAGAGAGGAGGAAAAATCGAACAATCCTGCATTCTCCCATTTAATGTAGAATCTCTCCTTTCCGTTGTCACTACTGCAGAAAGAGCTGCCACATGAAATGAAAATCGTAATAGAAACGTGTGCCACAGACTTCTGCCATAACAATGAAGCTTTAGAAAGATTTGCTTGAGCGATGATTTTTCTGTATTTTAATGTAAAGCCCAAGAGCAAAGCCTCCCAAGTTTTCCTAAAGAGAATAAATCCAGTGGATGATATGAAAGATACCTGTAAACCACTTATAAGTTAAATATTGCTTATTGATGGCTAGAAAACATATACAGGCCAACTTGCTATCAGCTTCCTTCCTATCTGGCTAGGAGATGGGCACTAGAACCATGGACTTTGCAAGCCTGGTTTAGTTGTATGGCCAGAGCCTAGAGCAGGGCTGGTACATAATATGTACTTAATAAATAGTTTAGCGATTGGATGAATGTTCTAGACCATAGCATATGGGAAGTACAGTGCCAACTGTGAGATCTGCACATTATTTAAAGTACTAACACAACTCTAAAATACAGTGGCTCAGATAAACCATACATTTATTTCTCTCTTTCTTAAAGGCAGGTGGTCCCAGGTGGATGGATGATTCTCCTCTACAAGGACACCAAGGACCCAGATTTCTTCTATCTTGTTACTCTGTCATCCTTTGGGAGGTGCCTTCACATGTATAGGTGAAGTCAGCTTACCCTCACCGGCCCTCAAGAAGGGGAGAAAGGAGGCTGGAGGGCAAGCAGATTCCTTATACTAATGGGATGTGGAAGTTACATATCACTTCCTCTTCCATCCTACTGGCTGCCCTCTTTAGTTGCAAGGAAAGTTTGGAAACATAGTCTCTAAATATACTCTGCTAAAACTCAGGATTATGGGTCCATTAGTAAAAAGAAATGGAACCAATTCAGTTTCTGCCAGTGTATTTGTAAGCATAAAGGATAAAATTAACTGTATATAGAGGAGAATATTTTGTTTGATAGAAAATGCATAGCACAAATTCTCTATGAAGTTTATAATTAGTTCAAGTCAAGTATCCATGGGCTTCACTTCTTATTTGGAATTCAGAATTAATTGAAAAATATTGAACAACCTTTTTCTGACTACATATCTGAGAACACTCATCAATGTGATCCATTTCAACTAATGTTGTTACGAACTTACACTCAATAAAATGGCTTTATGGCTTTATAAAATTACTGTTTTTGAGGAATTACCAGTAAAAATGTGCAGGTTGTTTACCAACCAGCATTGGACCTCACTAAAGTCCTCTAAGTTGCTTGTTTAAGTGCTATCAATCTGATCATGCAGCAGGTATATTTATAAGGGCATAGAACAAGTAGAAAGCTTCTTTTTTAGTTTTTCCAACATACTTTCAAGGTTTGATAGTAGTTTATTTTCTTAACTCCAGTTGCTATAGCAAATACCATTGACTGGGTGTCTTAAACAATAGATGCTTGTTTTCTCACAGTTTGGGAGATTGGAGTCAGAGATTATGGTACTAGCATAGTTAGTTTTTGGTAAGAACTCTATTCCTGGCTTGCATATAGCTGCCTATTTGCTGTATCATTAGATGATTTTCCCTTTACTTTCGGGAGAGAGATCTTTTTCTCTTCTTATTTAAGGACACTCAGGAATCCTATTGTACCCAACTCTATGACCTCATTTAACCTTAATCACTTCATAAAAGTTCTATCTCCAAGTACAGCCACACTGGAGGTTAGGGCTTCAACATAAATTGAGGGTGGAAGATACAAATTAGTCCATAGCATTTATTTTTAGAAATTATAACTGAAAAAAGGTGGTTTATTATTTTCAATTTCAAACAACACAGGGCTCTTCTGTCATTTGAGGGTTTACTATATTCTAATGTCATTATACCAATGACAACGATAATAATGAGAACAAACCTCAGGCTTTCTTTGTCTTGGTTTTCTTTTTTTTGAGGAATCATTAGGATGAAGAGCTTTAAATCCAGATTCATGGTCTATGACGAGGAAGGTCATCTGATACTCATTCCTAAAATTTGCAAAGGACAGTCCTCTGAAAGAGAGAGAGGAGGGTCATTTTATAGTTAGAAGCTCTAAATCAATTCTAAAGAACCCATTAGTAGAAGAATTTAGGAATTCTTCATCCAGTCATTTGAATATACCACACAGCTCCCACACAGAAATAGACATGGGTTAGATCAATTCAGTAATAAAATTTGGCAAACATTTCTTGGGTTAGTCTATAAACAAAACAAACAGTTGATTGACTGTACTGGGATCTTTTTAACTGGTCACTCTGACATATTTTAGATGAAGCCAGTATTATTTTTAACTAGAATGTTAGGGAGATATTAACCTGCCTTTCACATGAATACGTTTTTTTTTCCTTTTAACCCAATTGCAAGACTGACCACAATGAGAACGACCTTCCCAGGATAACACTTCTCAAATGAATTTGGACAGGAGAGTAAAATAAATATTGAATGGAAAATGACATGCTCACATCCCATTAAATTATACAACATAAACATTCTTAATAGAATTTTAATTTTTCTAATGTTTTTTTCTCTTAAGATATTATGACATAGTAGAACACCAAGGGGCTGGGTCCAAGTTCTGCTTATACAACTAACTAGTTGTGTGAAATTAGACAAGTCCCCTAACTTTGCTAGGTCTCGGTGGGTGTCTTATCACTTAACATGGTAACAGCAGGGATGCGTTCAATAGTGCTTTGGGTGTGTTAATTGAGATGATATCTGTAAGTGATTTAGTTTGGTGCTTAACATATAGTAAACACTTGTAAATATTGGTTGTTGTTATGGTGATCATTGTTTTGACTATTATCTCTATGGCCCTTTTTAACAATATACTTCCAGTTTTTCCCCATTTGTACTTGGGGCTGGTGTAAGATTATAAAGGATATATGACCTTCAACAATAACAAAAGAAACCCCTTTCTAAAAATTAAAATATGTGGGGGGAAGAGAAGGATTTTCAATCCTATTATTTTGGATGAGAAGCAAATTATGTTCTCAATCACCAAATTAAGAATCTATTCAGTATTAAACTCTAATTATTTTAGTCTTTCCTTTCACTTTCTGGTGATTTAGATGATTGTTTCATTAATGATCATTCTTTTTTGCTCCAAATTAAATTTATGAATTCCTGACCATGGCAGAATAAAGATATAGCATCTTTCCTAAGGGCCTCACAGAGGGTGATTGATATCGCCTAGATTTGACCCTGGGAGGTAAAAATCTAAAGTTTCTTTGCCATGCTAGTAACTTAAAAACAAACAAACAAATAAAAAAAAAAACCAAAAACCACAAAGAAACACATAAACAAAACTATCACCAAAGATTAAAATGCAGATACAACTATTTTTATATTTATTTTAAATTGATGCTGGGTTAGTATCTCTTCTGAATGTTTTGTGATTTTAGAAAGTTATGGAATTCTATTAATAAATGATGTTCTTGCTGTCGAAGAAAGAAATGCTTGGTCAAACATATCTTTCAACAATTTTTTTGTTCTTTCAGTTGGTGCTATTACTTCTACACATACCTTGAAAGGTCAGAATATACTCTCCTTTTAAGATTTTTAAACAGATCTTTAATGAAAAGGTGACACAGATATGATACAACCAATGGAAATTTGTTCTGGGCACAGGCAAACATCCATATTGTTTGTCTATTTAGTTGGTGGAAGTGGGAGCCAGGGAGGACCTGAGTCACTCCGGCCAGCTGCTCAGCCAGGCTCAGTGCTATTCTGTCTGTGCTCACACAACCAGTTCGCCACTCAATGGGAGAGAGTTAGCTCTGATTTCTTCTCTTTGTCAAGATGTAGTAAACCCTTGGCATGCACAACTCCTTCTTCCAACATTGACAAATATAAATTAAGAAATAAATGAATATATGTTTCTTATAAAGAGCCATTAATTGTAAAATTGAAAATAAGTAAATCAAATAATTCCAAACACAGCTACAAATGAAAGTTATGTATGAATCAAGGATTCCATTGTTAAAAGTAGAACAATAATTTAAGGGTCTGCTGAAAGTAAGATAACAGATATTTATTCGGATATTTACTTTAAATTATGGCATTATGATAAACTGTTAAGATTATTTTTTAATTCAGTGATTTGGCCAGATTCTAGTCTCAGTGACCTTTGGGGCTGACTCTTACAACATGGAAATAAAAGTGTATTTCTGTTATTTCCTTGCAGGGTATTATCAAGGCAAAGGTCTTTTGTTTGCACAGCAGGTTTGTAAGAATTATGAAATGCCTTAAATGGTCTAGAACAGTGGTCAGCAAACCGTGGCTCGCGAGCCACATGTGGCTCTTTGGCCCCTTGAGTGTGGCTCTTCCACAAAATACCATGTGCAGGTGTGCACGTACAGTGCTATTGAAGGAGTACCCTAATTAACTTAATAACAATGTACCTACCTATATAGTTTAAGTTTAAAAAATTTGGCTCTCAAAAGAAATTTCAGTCGTTGTACTGTTGATATTTGGCTCTGTTGACTAATGAGTTTGCCGACCACTAGTCTAGAAGGGCATAGGCCCATAGCATAATGAGCTGTCTGGGTCTACAAATTTATAGTTTAATGCTTTACACTCTTTTGAAAAGTATAATTTTAGCACATGACCTTGATGGGTTGAAGATAGGGTAGGGATGGCAAGCAAACCTTTTTCTTCCACAGTTCTTTTTTTTTATTATGGGTCTTTGGTGAGATATGAGAACTGACTTAGGTCTTGAACAGCAACTTACACTAACAGAAATCTACTAAATCGTGGGAGAAATGCTAAAGAGTGACTTTAATGAGAAATTCTCTAGGTGAGCTATCATCACTAAATTCTTTAGTGATGTTTGGTTCAGATGTGCTCTTTTTAAAAATAAAACGGACATATAAAAACAACTCATGTTATATTAGACTTCCATCTTTGATACCAGAAGGGTTATTGATATATAATAGATGAAACTAGTTAAAAGAATAATATTATCTTAAAAATCTCTGTTGTTTTTTAAAATCCTTCACTTATCAAAAAATGGCATATTGAAATAAAATATTCTCTCTCACACCCTAGAATACTCCTGAATTTTTAAATCAAGTGACTGATATCTATTTTTTTAAAATATATTTTTATTGATTTCAGAGAGGAAGGGAGCGGGAGAGAGAGAGAGAGAGATAGAAACATCAATGATGAGAGAGAATTATTGATTGGCTGCCTCCTGCATGCTCCACACTGGGGATCGAGCCTACAACCTAGGCAGGTGCTCTGACTAGGAATCAAATCGTGACCTTGTGGTTGATACTCAACCTCTGAACCACACTGGCAGGGCTGATATCTATTTTTTTTTAAATATTTAGAGTGCCATAGAAAGTCAGACCTGTTGGGAAACCAAATATATAGAACAAGATTCTTTTTTTCATAACAAAAGAAAAATGAATTGCAAACTTTGGGTGATACCTATTTCAACACACTGTCATCTTACACATTCTCTGCAGGTAAAATGATGAGAATGGTAATCTTTTTTTTTTTTTTGAGTGCGTGTTTCTGGAGCATTAAACTCTACACTAATACACTGTACTTACATTATTTCTGTATATGTAAAAACATTATAGGACTTTTCATCACTAGGACAACTCATGACAATTTTTTTCTTCTTAAATATAAAGATAACAGAGACAAAACTGGTTATTTTGGAAATGAGCTTCAATGATCTAAATTGCTCTGCACACATTATGATAAATTTAAAATCTCTTTTAAAATTTTAGCCTTCTTTTGTTATATTTTAGCTCTGGATCTGAGGTAAAAAGGTTAATTTCTGTTTAAAATTATATCCAAAAGAATGGGATTGATTTGGCCAAATCATCCTATTATCTCTGGCTTTCTATCATTGGTTTCCTTTGGAGACTTTGGTGCATGATGTTCTACTTCAATTAACAACTACCACTTCCCAAACCAAACTCAACTGAGAGTTACAAACTTGTGGAAACAAAACACTTAAATGCTTCAGAGCAAAGGAAAGAGGGTTTTAAAAACAGCAGGCAAGACATAAGTTATAATGCGGGCTGTGGGAAACCCTATAGTGTAAGTAGCTATTGACCTGTCCACAGAGTTACTGAAACCTCTCTTGGAGCTCCAGGAAGGAAAATAAAGTGTTAGTAGAAGTTTCCTGTAATCTTTCCTCCTCATGACATAGGATCCCTTGGGAAATCTGCTGCTCTTTTAGGATATCCCTCCTCTGTGGAGAGGTGGCGATCTTCCCAATGCCATATTCTATGTCCCTTAGCAAGTAATCCAACTCACTCAGATGCTGTCCTCATGAGAGGGTCACCTTGTGTTGCCCTTTCTCTCTCAGTGCAGTTTTACTTTTAAATTGGCACATTAAACTGTTGATGTAAATGTTAACTTTTAGCAGACTGAAGCTTTTTCTTCAAAAGCCCAAACAACTAATAGAGTGGATTAATTAAGTGAAATCAAAACAAACAAAAAGAATCAGATTGAGTATGTTAGGGACATTAGGACAGACATCATTTCCATTTTTAATAACTTTATTGAAGTATAATTCACATATCATATAATTCATCTGTATACTTAAAAATTTTAGTAGTAAATTTATAGAGTTGTGCAGCCATCACTAAAATCTAATTTAGACCATTTCTACCTCTCCAAAAAATTCCCTCTTGCCCATTTGTAGTTAATGCTCACTCCTGTGTGCAGCCCCAGGTGATTACAATCTGTTTCCTGTGTCTATAAATTGTCTTTTCTAGACCTATTATATAAATCATAGAATGTGTGATCTTTTGCATCTTCTTTCTTTAACTTAGCGTAATGTTTTTTAGTTTTATCCATATTACTGCACATATTAGTAAGTTGTTCCTTTTAATTGATGAATGATATATACATATATATACTGTATATACACATATATATGTTTAAATATATTTTTATTGATTTCAAAGAGAGAGAGGGAAAGAGAGTTAGAAACATCAATGATGAGAGGGAACCATTGATCAGCTGCCTCCTGCTTGCCCCACATTGGGGATCAAGCCCACAACCCAAGCATGTGCCCTGACTGGAAATCAAACCGTGATCTCCTGGTTCATAGGTCAACCACTGAGCCAGGCCAGTTGGGCAGGCATTTTTGAATTTTAATTTTTAACCAGGTATTTGGCATAATATGGAAATACAGATCCAACTAACAAACAGAACTTTGACTTTAGTATTAACAGCTATATGTTAAGTGTTTTAAAGAGAAACAAAATACTTTTCCTTTCACTTCTGAAACCATAATGGAGTATAATAATTAAAATAATTAGATAATTTTTCCTCATAGTTTTTGGAGAATTTTTCCCAGTTTCTATTTAGTTTCTACTTAGTTTCTTATGAAGATATCGCTGTGGTTTGTTCTGGGAGGGCTGTAATAGAGTTAGCAGCTTTTTCTTTATAACAATAACTCCTGAGAGAGAAACTATGTTCCCACCATGAACGTTTCATATAGACACAGGCTAGGATATATTCTTTCCATGACTAGTCCCCCAGATTACATTAGATATGCAGAAAGAGAAAAAGATGCATAATAATACAAGATAGCAAATAAGGGCTTGATATTATACAACAGGAAAAGTATGTGAACTGCAACTATACTTAACATTATAGATAAATTGTAGGACTATGTTGAATGAAAAAAATCAAGCCATAATGGACTACATACAGTATGATTATTTAAGGGTATGTGTGTATGTGTATATATATGTATATATATATACACACACATAGAAACTTAGGGAATGTTGAACATATAGAAACATAGGGAATGTTGAACACAAAATTCAGGACAGTGGTTTTATGTTAGGGTAGTAGGGGAATGTGACTGAGGGAGCACAAAAATAGGCTCACTGCTGTTGGCAATGTTTTAGTTTTATATTGAATTCTGGTTCTGGGTGTTTGTCTTAGTCCATTTGGGCTTTGTAACAGACTACCATACACTGAGTGGCTTATGAAAAATGAAAATTTACTTTGTACAGTCCTAGAGGCTGGGAAGTCTAAGATCAAGGCATTAGGACAGAATGAAAAGACTATCTTTTCACTCTGTCCTCACATAGCGGAATGGTCCAAGGAGTTCTGTAAGTCTTTTTTATAAGGGCACTAATTCCATTTATGAGGGCTCTGCCCTTATGTCCTAATCACCTCCCCAAAGCCCCACCTCCAAATAGCATCAGATTGGGGATTAGCTTTTAATAAATATTGGGAAGGGAAACAGTCTTTAGCAGTGTTTCATAACATACATATGTATTACGAACATTTCTTTTGTATGGATCCATTATTATATACTTATATCATGACATAAACAATAAATCAAGCTCAATATAACCACATGAGTTTTAGAAAGTTATTAACTTATTATGTCCTCTCAAATAATGTAAAAACTAATAAAGCCAGTCTGATGGCATTGAATACTTCAAATGCTAACACTCAAAAGAAGAAACTCTACTATCCGCTCTCCATGAATATACCAGGAAGAACTACCAGCGATAACGTCAGTGAGGCCAAACAAGTTTTTACCTACTGGGCTGAATATCTTTGGGGTTCACTGCTCTAGCTTTTGGGAATCAGAATCACACTGTCTTTCTCATTCACCTTTTGAGACTTTTCACTACTCATTAAGCACCTCCATTAGAAAGGAGGGAGGGAAAGGAGAGGAGGTGAAATTCAAAACGCCCAATGTTATTTCAGTGTTGGTTAGCAAGCTGTGCTGGTCAGAGCTTGGGACAGATACTGAAATTAATGGCCATACTAAATTATTTTGGTTATCTTGAAATTCACTTTAAGGTGTCCTTTCTTACATTATTTAGGTGGAGTTTGAAATAAAATAGAGCTTTTGGATGGGATCTGCATCAAGTGACAGAAAAACCATCATTATTTAATCAAAGAAGGGGATTCATTGGCTCTTACAGGTGCACAGTCCAAGGATATACAGTAGTAGTTGGTTCAACACATCAGGGCTTAGCACTTAAATTCAGCATTAGGTCTCAGCCCACATTTATCCTCTACTTTCTGCTGTGTTGATGTCTGTATCAGGCTCCAAATGGAATCAGCATCACTGCCTGGAGGTCTAGTCATACCGCCCCCCCCCCGCCCCCATTTATAACCTTGGTAGAAAAAGGAAATGTTTCCAATAACTCCAGCAAAAGTTCTGAAGTCAGTGATTCTTTTTTGTAAGTATATATTTTTTATTGATTTCAAAGAGGAAAGGAGAGGAAGAGAGAGATAGAAACATCAATGATGAGATATAATCATTGATTGGCTGCTTTCTGCACACCCCCTACTGGGAATCGAGCCCACAATCTGGGCATGTACCCTTGACCAGAGTCAAACCTGAGACCTTTCAGTCCACAGGTTGATGCTCTATCCACCGAGCCAAACCAGCTAGGGCTCATGCTTCTGACAGGCTCACTGGATGCTGCACAGATTAACCCTGATACATGCAAAAAAAGAATGAAATAGGACCATCTTCTTACACCATATACAAGAATAAACTCAAAATGGATTAAAGACATAAATGTAAGACTCAAAACAATAAAACTCCTAGAAGAAAACAGGGCGTTAACTCTGAAATTGCTCTTAGTAATGTTCTTTCTGATATTTCTCTGCAGGCGAGGGAAACAAAAGAAAAGTAAACAAATGGGACTACATCATTTTAAAAAGATTTTGCGCAGCACAGGAAAACATAAACAAAACAAAAAGACAACCTACTGAATTGGAGAAGTATTCGTCAATGATATGTCTGATAAGGGATTGATATCCAAAATTTATAAAAAACTCATACAACTCAACACCTAAAAAACAAACAACCCAATTACAAAATGGGCAGAGGATCTGAATAGACTTGTCTCCAAAGAGGACATACAGATAGCCAATGGACATATGAAAAGATGCTCAGCATCACTAATCATCAGAAAAATGCAAATTAAAACCACAATGAGGTATCACCTTATACCTGTCAGAATGTTTATCATCAATGAATCAACAAATAACAAGTGTTGGGAAGGATGTGGAGAAAAGGGAAGGAACCCTTTTGCAGATTGGCGAAGCCACTATGGAAAACAGTATGGAGTTTTCTCAAAATATTAAAAAAGGAACTGCCTTATGACTCAGCAATTATACTTCTGGGTATATATCTGAAGAAAACCAAAACACTAATGTCAAAGAATATATACGCACTCTTATGTTCATTGCAGTGTTATTTACAATAGCCAAGATATGGAAGCAACCCAAGTGCTCATCAATAGATGAGAGGATAAAGAAGATGTGGTACATATATACAACGGAATATTACTTGGCCATAAAAATGAATGGAATCTTAACATTTGCTACAACATGGATGGACCTAGAGGGTATTCTGCTAAGTGAAATAAGTCAGTCAGAGAAAGACAAATCCCATATGATTTTACTTGGAATCTAAAGAACAAAATAAATGAACAATTACAATTGAAACAGACTCATAAAAACAGAGAACAGATTGATGGTTGCCAGAGGGGAGGGGATTTGGCTGAAAAAGGTAAGGGGATTAATAAGTACGAATTGTTAGTTACAAAACTAGTCATGGGAGGTAAAGTATAGTATAAGGAATATATTTAATAATATTGTAATAACTATGTATGGTGCCAAGTAGTTTCTGGAAATATCAGGGGAGAACACTTTGTATAGTATATGATTTTCTAATCACTATACTGCACACCTGAAACTAATACAAAATAATATTTAAGACTATCTGTGGGTACCTGTTCTCTTTAATTTTTCTCCAAGGCACAGATAAATGTCTTGAGTAGGTCATATCTGTGACCTCCACTTCCACCTGTTCTCATCCTTATGTCTTTACCAGTATTCTGAACTTGCTCTTTAAGGGCCATCATTAAATTTCTAAGGATAAAAATAGTGGCCTTTAAAAAAAAAATCCTCTTTTTGTTTCTTCCTAGAGCACTAGTTGCTGGCTTATCATTGGTTTACTAGAGGCCTGGTGCATGAAATGCATGCACAGATAGAGTCCCTAAGCCTGGCCGGAGATCAGAGCTGATCAGGGCCTTCCTGCTGCCGGCCAAGGCCTTCCTTCCCCAGCTGCCGGCTGGGGCCTTCCTTTGTTCCACACTGCCCCCTGGTTGTCAGCACATGTCATAGCGAGCCATCAAATTCCTAGTCTCCAGGTCGAATTCCCAAGGGGACACTTTGCATATTAGCCTTTTATATAGAGAGATTATAAAAATTAAGTACATTTTATTACCATTGTACCCAAATAGTTCATAAGCATAGTTGTATTGCAAAGCTTCAAACAAAGCAGAAGTACCCTAATCAAAATATGACACTTCATATTTTTCTCTTTTCTCCAGTGTAGTGGTCAACCTGAAAGTCCACTAAACACTATATTCTACGTATGTCAATCAATCTAGATATGTAGATGTGTACATGAATATACACTGAGTGGCCAGATTATTATGACCACCCCATCAGTACTTCGTTGGGCCACCTTTTGCCTTCAATACTGCGGTGATTCTTCTTGGCATTGACTCCACGAGATGCTGAAAGGTGATGCGAGGGATCTGACACCATGCCTGATGAATAGCACTGTCCAGTTCTGTGAGGTTTGATGGTTGTGGAACCAGCTGCCTGATGGCTCTTTTAACTTCGTCCCACAAATGCTCAATTGGATTGAGATCTGGTGGTTGTGGGGGCCACCTAAGCAAAGTAAAGTCTCCCTCATGTTCTTGAAACCACTCCTACACAATACGAGCACCGTGGCATGGGGAACTGTCTTGTTGGAAGAAGCCATCTCCATTGGGATACGCCATCAACATGATAGGATGAATTTGATCAGCAACGATACTTAGGTATGTTGTGCTATTCAGACGTTGTTCCACACAAATTAAAGGGCCCAAATCATGCCGGGAAAACATGCCCCAAACCATAACACTGCCCCCACCAGCTTGAAGGGTTGTACTCATGCATGTGGGGTGCATGTTTTCATGCTGTTTCCGCGAAATTCTCACTCTGCCATCTGCACGCTGCAACTAGAAACGTGATTCATCGGACCACATGACTTTTTTCCAATGCTCGACTGTCCAATCCTTGTGTTCCTGTGTGAATTGGAGACATTTTATCTTGGTAACTGCAGACAGCAAAGGTGTTTGAACAGGCCTTCGGCTTCCATATCCCATATGATGCAGTGTACGGCTAATTTGCCTACAAACGTCAGGTGGTCATAATAACCTGGCCACTCAGTATATATCTTATATATATTACCCAATGCTTTTTATTTTCGTCTTACATATTTGGAATCACACACTATATATATTTCCACAATTTACTTGTAAATTTAACAATATGGCTTGGAAATCTTTTCATGGTAGTAAGCATAGATCCATCTCATTTTAATGGTTATGTAGTAGTCTATGGTATTACTGGACCATAATTTCATCACTTACTGATTGATGGACATTTAGGTTGTTAACACTTTTTTTATTGTTATTTCAAATAACAATACATCATTTTCTCTATATATTTCTTTAGTTTTTTCTCTTTGCTTGGATCCTGTGACATTACATAGTTTTCATTTTCTTCACACTATCTTTTATCATTTGTTTTGTTTTTGCTGTGTCTTCTTACACAAATCACCTAAATGTGGACTTTTCCCAAGGTTCTGTTGCTGGTTTTCTCATTTCTTCCCTTTAGATTTAATGATCACATCTATTGTCAAGTCTTTATTATCATTCCTAAACATATTGTTCTCCAATTAGGTCTTTACTTTGGATTTAATTCCTAAAGGCTAGGGAAAGATTTTTATGCCTCCTGGCATTTTCATATGAATATATCTCACAGGCAGCCTGTCCACAACTAAGCTTTTTACTTTCTCCTTCAAACTAATTTCTCTGTGTCAACATTGATGATTGATGAGAAGGAAGAATTGGGATTACAGTGAAACAGACTTTACAGAGGCGTCCAGCCTGATCAAACCAGTCTAGGCCCAAGTTATGCAAGAGGATCAAAATAAAGTTTATAATAATAATAATAAAGTAAAACCTCAAAAAACCCCACTAACAAACAAGCTTCAAATAGAGAAAATAAGATTGTGAGATAGCAACAATTATCTGTCAGAGCCTTGTATATTTTGAAAAATTATGGTGGCCAAAATCCAACCATCAAGAGGCCCAATCAGATCATCTTTGGTTAGGGTTCAAATCATCTTGGATAGTGTGAACAGACACTGGGCCTCATATAATTATTCAGTTGGTCAATAACCCAAATTAACCTTGGCTGGTCTGAGAAAAGAGACTTTCTTCTCTGAGTCTTGTAATATTATTGAGAAGGGCTGATATTCAGCTGGTAAGTACAGCGATGGCTATACCAGTGGATAAAATGGAAATAATGCCATTCAAGTCGGTAAATACTCCAACTTTGCTGTGTGCCTCTTCAGTTCTCCCTTGCACTTCTACAGATCTCCCTTGACTTAGTTACTAAAGGTTTATACCTGGGACAAATGAAGGGGCAGGGAGGTGGGGGAGCTTCGGAGCTTGTTTCAGTACTGTAGGCATCCAGTTCTGCATGGTCAGCAGTACTAGTTGTTAAATATTTTGAATATTGTCTGTCTAGTACATGGAAAATTATTTTTAAAATGAAAATAAGTATAAGAATGATGAAGGGGCAAATTTAAATTCAAGGTATTAATACATTTTAATGCATTTTAGTGCAGTAAGAAGTTTTATAACTATTGTGATCATTTGTGTGAGTTGTTTGAAGTGTTTAAATATATATAATGTGTAAGATTTGTGATTGCAATTATTACTTTTTAAATATATTTTTTTATTGATTTCAGAGAGGGAGAGATAGAAACATCAATGATGAGAGAGAATCATTGATCTGCTGCCTCCTGCATGCCCCCTACTGGGGATCAAATCCACAACCTGGGCATGTGCCCTTGACTGGAATCAAACCCAGGACCCTTCAATCCTCAGGCTGACAATCCATCCACTAGGCCAAACCAGCTAGGGCTGTGATTGCAATTAAATGTGAGAATTTTGATTAAGTAAATTTGAAATCATTAGTGAAATGGTTAAACATTTTTGTTAAATTATAGATTTTGATTATGAGTTGTATAATAGTGTTTGCTTTTAATAAAACTATAAAATCAATAAACTGATCAATATACAAAGTACAGCAGGAATTATTCCCGTCCAAGCAGGACACTCCTTAAATATCCTATATAATAAAAGCCTAATATGCTAAGTGTCTGACCATTTATTTGACTGTTTGACCAGTCACTATGATGCACATTGACCACCAGGGGGCAGATGCTCCCACTGATAAGTTAGCTTGCTGCTGGGGTCCATCCGATCGGAACTGGGTGAGACGGGCCAGACACGCCCTGAAGTCCTCCCGCAGTCCCTCCTCAGCTGGCCAACCTCCTGTGGTCCCTCCCCAGCCAGCTGGCCCCCCAATCGGGACTGGGTGAGACGGGCTGGACACGCCCTGGACAAATCTGTGCACCGGGTGGTTTCAGCCCGATTCCCGCAGGCCATGCTGAGGGACTTCACCAGTGCACAAATCTGTGCACTGGACCTCTAGTATAAAATAATGCCATCAATGCCTGTAACAACCCATGCCTGCTGTCCATTCTTCAGGCTCACTTTTTCATTAGGCAAACGTTTATTAGAACTTTCCATGTGTCAAGTCATGTACAAGACCCTGTGGACTTTATTATTCACATGCCTCTTGCTCATCTCATCTCCACTTTACTCATTAGGTTGGAAGGCAAGGTGCTTAGTTAGCCACAGCACACTGTTTAGGGCAGCAGACTGTACTTGCAAACTGTAAATCATCAAGTGCAATGTTGGATGGGATTTATTTTTTCTTTAATTTTACGCACATTTTTAACACAGGCATTTCTCTGACTTAAGCTATTTAATATATTTAAATTTGTGCTCCAAATAAAATTGAGTTTATTGACTGCAAAATAGGTTTTAAGCAGAAAGAGTTCCTTAAGTTCATTGCAACCCTTGTCGTCTTTCAGTGGACTGACTGCTGGAAAGAAATGGGTACCTATGATGGCAAAGTTTGTTTTGGGGACAGATACAAATAAAATGTAAGTTTTGGAAAACCTGAAATTTTAGATCCATAGAAAAACATATTTTGTAATAAATTGTGTTAGGATAAATAAGCTATTCTTTACTTCACTGTTGAACCCATGGACCAAAGATTTAAAAGTAAAAAAATTAAAACTGTGTGGTGAAGGCCTGGGAGCGTCGGGTGTGGGGTAGAGGGGGTCAATGGGAAAAAAAGGGGGAATTCTATAAAACTTTCACAATAAAGATAAATTTAAAAATCAAAACTGAAAAACTACTAGAAGAAAAGTGAGAAAGTTAAAAAAAAGTAGTGTGTGTGTGTGTGTGTGTGTGTGTGTGTGTGTGTGCATAGGAAAGAGGACTTTGTAAGCAAACATAAAACCTGAAGGCATGACAGAAAAGACTGATCAATGTGCTTACATATACATTTTAAATATAAACAAAATCAAAAGACAGACTTTGAATAGGAAAAGGATTTGAAGACACATAATAGAAAAAAGACTCATCTTCTTACTTGATTAAGAATTGCACAAACCAATGTGAAAAAGCAGACAACTCAAATAGCAACATGAATAGAAGATGTAAAAGAGAAGACTTTTGATTGTGTAATGTTTTTGTATTTTAAAATTTATATATATGTATGTAATCAAACTTTTGAACAAAAAAGTAGAATACCACTACCCTGTGATAAACCACCATTATATATATTTTCCCAAATCTTTTCTATGAATATATTTTTCACAAAAAATTTTGTTATATTTTATAATAATCTATTCTGTTATCTTACATCTTTGTATGTCATTAAAAATTCTTCTATGACATAATTGAGTGGCAAAACCAGTTTTCATGTTGCATATATTTGTTCCTAGTTTTTTTGTTATTGTGATGTTCCTTATGTAAAATCTTTGTCCATATTATTCATTCTTTTTATTGAATAAGTTCACCAACATAGAACTACTAGCATAAGAGGTACATGCATTTTAAAGTCTTTTGGACATCTTCGGTTGATCTAATTTACACATTTTCAGGCAGTATTTGGTAGTCACTGTTTCACTCACTAGATTCTTGTCAAAATTGGGTATTAACATTTTAAGAAATACTGATTAATTAGATCATTGGGAAAAAATCCTATTATTGATTTAGTATTACATAAATGGTTACTGTTGAGATTGAATTTCATTATACAAGCATACCGACTTTTGAGATTTTAGGCATCTATTTAGAGGAAATAAATGCTCTATTTGGTTAAAATAATTATCTGGACAAGAAACAAATGATCTGATCATTTTCATTTCCATAATCACTACAGTCGGTATTCATCCAGTCAGTTTTAGGAATAGTGTCACAAATAGTATCTTAAGTAAACTTTTAAGTAGCTGCTATTAGTAAAGGGACCTATATATGCAAATTCACCCAACAGGCAGACAAGAAGAAAAACCTGATGAATCATTACAGAATTTGGATGGTTCTCCAGTGTTCTTGCTGTTGGTAGACTTTTTACAACTGTTTCCTATACTTTTTTTTCTTATGATTTCTTTACATGCTAACCTGGATAATTTAGAACTCTCCCTTCAACGGGTAGATTTCATTTCCAACAGTCAAGTGAAGACACAAACAGCTCGGTGTTACATTGTCAATTAAACCAAGGTGGAAGAGGGGGAGGGTGGGCACGGTGATAAATGAGCAGTCATTTCAATGTTTTCTTTCCAGCAGAAATCAGAGCCAGATTACACTTTATCTCATCCTGACTTTTAGCAAGATAGATAGCCACGCAAAATTTTCGGGTTCAAATAGTCTCCATCAAAAGGGCTAAAACCCTCATCTTCTGGCCACGCTGAACTTTCATCTTTTAACTGAAGGGATCCAATTTCTTTTACTGAATAAGAAAAAAAATTATTCAAATTACTAAAGAGCCTAGTCTTAGCTCTTTAACCAAAATAAAGGCAAACAAAGAAAGAAATTAACATCATTGCTAGATGCAGATTATTTTTTTGTTTGTTTTTGTTTTTTTAGCGACTGTTCAAAAAGGACTGTTTCAGATCCAAAAAGCAAAGTGATCAGGTTTACTTGTTACCAACAGTCTGAGTTCTTGTTCAGAATTATGCATTAGGTATCTAGCCTTAAATTTCTGCATGACCTGATAATACAGTATTGGCCTGAAACCCTAGGCGACAAAAACTTACATTAAAAGCGAGGGAGAATTCCTTTTGATTGCATTTCAAGTTAGAATTTTCCGTATTTATCTTTGTTGGTTGATCTTTAGTACAAATGTCTTGTTTTTAAAGAGCTTTAATTTTTACATATTAATGACAAAGAAATTAAGAGAGAAAATTAAGTTCAAAATTATCGAAAAACACGAATTTGGTGGTGATTTGTTCTTTTCTTGTTAGAGGTATTAGGGTTGTAGGCTTTGGAGTGGATCTACTGCAGACTCGGTGACACCAAGGTCTAAGTTATCTTCGATTAGGAACCAGTAAGTACATTATGGTCGCATTCCATATTAAGTAGTGGAATTAAATTTCAGGTTTAAATCATTTGTCAGTGCTTAAAAAATTAATAATAATTAAAAAAGAGACTTCCAAAGGACCTCTCTTATATGACCCGGATGCTGCCAGACCAAACGATTTTTACCAAGGTGGACCCTCCAGGGTGGGCTCAGGACTGATCACCTGTAGGGCAACCAGGCCAGATCGCAGGCTGGGGAACCTTCCTGAAATGTGGCGGTCAGGTGCCGCCAGAGAGGGAGCGGAAATCCCCGAAGGGCCTGAAGGCGGCAGCCCCATCCCTCCAGCCGGGAGAGGGCATCTTGGGGGGCAGGGGCCGCCGCCGGGCACAGGTGGAGACGCGCGTCTCCACTGAGGTGCGCGCCCCTTCGAATCCAGTCGGGAGCAGGTGGGAGGATCCCGATTTCCGCCCCAGCACCGCCCGGGTCAGCGGGACTGTCCTCTCTCGTTTTGCCCAGCCAATTTGTCAAAGCCCCGCATCGGATAAATAGCTGTCTGCCCAGACCTTTATAGTGACTAATCCAAATAAATCGCAGTCACTTTTGCGGAGCGCTCCGGCGGGCAGCCGGGCTTTAATGGCTCTCCTCCCAGACCTCCAGGGAAGACTGGCCGTGGCCTCTGCGCGCACGTCCGCGCCCCGGCCGCCCGGGCGCCCCAGCCTGCCTGCCCGCGACGTGGGGCCGCTGCGAGCGGTGTCAGCCCCGCCCAGCACGCTGGCACGGTCTGCCCGCAGGCGTTGCCCTCTGGGGTCCCCGGGTTAACAAACGAGGGCAGAACCCCTCATGGTCTCCGAGGTCTGATCTGGGGCTTTCCTCCTTGGCCTGGTGTGAGGATCCCTCCTCCAGACCCTGCTCACTCCCTGCCTTCCCACCCGCTCACCCCAGGGCTCTGAACCTCCGACGTGGGAAATGTTCTCCGCATCCCACTTGAAACCTTGGGGCCAATCAACCCGGATCTTAACCGATTTCCTCCGAGATCTTTGGAGCTTTGATCCCCAAACCTATGGCTCCATCCCCCCCACTCCCACCCTGCCCCTCTGGGATCCCTCTGGATGCCTGCTCAAAATACCTGCTGGCGCCAGAGGAAATTCACTTGTAACGGATACCCAGCGGGCGTAAAACCAACACTCCGCTTCCAGGGTCATTTTCCTCCCCACCTTCTGCCCCATCAACTTGTCGCTTAGCGAGGCTAACACCAGGAATGGCTGTGAATCCTGAGTGCCGGCCTGGACGATTTGGAACCGCGTTAATAGACGCGATGATTGCTATCTTACACGTGGCTTCCCGGGGCCCTGCCCGCCTCGGCTCCGCGCGGCTGCGAAATTAATGTGAGCCCCAGGATGGGTCCACAGGTAGCTTTTGTACGAGGATGCAGCAGGTCTAAACATCTAAAGTAAAACCGAAGTATTCCATTTGCCTTCTAAAAAAAAATTATTGAAGTAAAAAAGAAAAATCCAAGGAAAGCTTAAATCTCACTCATTTCATTTTGGTGAGAATCAAATACACCATCAGAAATATTTAACGTAATTTTGCAATTGATTTATTCGTAGATATCATTTACTTTTTTTATGTGAAAGATGAATCACTCAGGAGGGAAGAATCCAGGTTACATTTGAGAGGAATGATCGGTATAAGGGGAGACGAACTTTCTTTTCCCAAACATTTGGAAGAGCGTCAAGTGGGTTTTATTTGAGCCAAGTGAAAGCATTATTAGAACATTTCTTTTCACAAAAGCAAAACCTAATACTCCAGTAATAGGATGTTTTGGACTGTTACTTATTTTCCTATCTAATATTTCATCCTTTTTAAGTTTTACTGCTTACAAATCATTTGGCATGCATATGATTATTATGCAAAGCTCTTGAGGTTTATAAAACATGGAAAAGAAAGGATGTGCTGTGTTGATATTTCTAAATATTTAAGTTTGTTGGAGAGATGATAGATACTGCTAGGTGATTTTAGTTGAAAACTCACTTGAAAACTGCTGTCTTTCAAAGGAGAAGGGTGGCTATGCACTTATTTTCTGCTTGCCCTGCCTTGGTGCTGCTGCGCAGAACTCGGTTCTCAGTACATGCTCACAGAATTCATTTTGGTTGATGGCCAGAGAGTAAGCCTGTGCAAAAGAAAGCCTTTACGCCAACTTCCCTCTCACTTAGAACGACTTAAGATGAGCTCAGCTGGCTCGAGGCACAATTTTCAGCCAAGATCCCTGATACTTCCCGTTTTACTTTCTACTGTGGCATCACTCTTATGCTCATGAACTCAGTTTTGGTGATCAGTTTTGGAAGATCTTCCCTGATGTGTTAATTGGAGATGGAATTTAAATAGTAGCTAAAGGTAAGGTACAGATAAACTCTGGGAGTTAGTATTATCTTCCTATAGGGAAAATATGAATATGCCACATTTCAGAGATTTGGATCTCTTTGTCTATACAAGGGTGACATGTAATTTTTGTTATTTGAGGTATTTCTTGTTTATAAGGTTTTCCAGTTTGTTTCTCTTCCAAAAAGAAATGGTAGCAAATATCAGCATATGAAAATTGTAACGGAAAGACAGCATCTTCTAGGTTCTAGGAAAGCTAGGGTGATTTTAATAATACCAAGGGGAATGTATAGGTACTATACAAATTAGAGCTAGATGTCAATGCTATAATTGCGGTGTTTTTGAACCTTTTAGAGAGGGAGGGAATAGCAGTAGGAGGGAGTTTCTCAGGATTACCAAATTAGATTTCTGAGTTGCTCATCAGAGGATTTATTTGACTGTTAAACTGTACAAGATCACTTAGCCAATTGAATTTTATTTTCTCACTTCAAAGTATGTTGGTGTGTGACAGAGGATAACAAAGTTGTTTTTGATATTATTAACTTAATCTGAAATTATATCATTGTTTGCCATCACTCAAAGTAAATGATTAGCTTCAGGTTAATCCTGAAAAAACATGAAAACAAAGCTTCATTTTGGTACAGTGGAGGCAAATTATTGTAGCATTAGAACAGAACAACAGCAACAAGAAAGAAATGGAAAATAAAAAAATTAAGATAAAAACATTAATTAATGATTTAATTAATGCCATTTGGAATGATTGTATCACTTTGGATTATCCTCTGTTGACATAATTTTTAAAAATTATGTAAATCTTCAGATTCTTTTAACGGAGAGATAAAAAAAAAAGCTTCTTAAAATAGTTTTGAAATAGAGGAATCTATATAATAAAAGCCTAAGCGACTGTTACAGCGGAACTACCAGAACGACTGGCTGCTATGATGTGCACTGACCACCAGGGGACAGACACTCAATGCAGGAGCTGCCCCCTGGTGTTCAGAAGCTGGGCTTATGGCTGGCGAGTACAGTGGTGGTGGCAGGAGCCTTTCCCGCCTCCGCGGCAGCACTAAGAAGCAGTGAGCAGGTGGGTGGTAAGGAGCAAAGGTCCCAGACTGTGAGAGGGATGTCTGACTGCCAGCTTAGGCCTGCTTCCCATGGGTGGTCCTGGACTGCGAGAGGGTGCAGGCCGAGCTGAGGCTCCCCCCTTCCAGTGCATAAATTTCATGCACTGGGCCTCTAGTTACATTATAAAAAAGTAGAGTGGCCTGTAATTTTCAAGTGAATCTGATTTGTGTAGTTAGTAAATAATTATGCCTCCAAATAACAGATCATTATTTAAATCTCCCTTATGCTTTTTGAAAAAACAACTTTATTGAGGTACAATTCATTTACCATGCAATTTAGAGTATAAAATTTAAGTTTTTTTAGTACATTCACAGGAATGTGCAAACATTACTACAATCCAATTTAAAACATTTTTATCCTTTTCACTACAGAGAAACCCCTGCCCATTAGCAGTCACTCCCCTTTTCTCCTTCCAACACCCTGCTCTAGGCAACCATTAGTGTACTTTTTCTTATAGATTTGCTGATTCTGGTCATTTCATATAAATGGAATCATATAATACTAGTATGTGTATTTTGGTGTCTAGCTTTTTTACTTAGCATAATGTCTTTGAAGTTCATCCATGTTGCAGCATGTATCAGTATTTCATTTCTTTTTATGGTTAAACTAGAGACCCGGCCTGTGCCCTCTCACAGTCCGGGACCCATTGGGGGATGTCTGTCTGCTGGCTTGTGGCTGGATGGCCTTCTGCTGCTACCCAGCCTGCTGCTTGAGCTTCAGTAGCTGCTGCATGTGCACAGGCTGGGCCACCACGACCTGTCCTGCAAACACCATCGAGTTGGTTAGTCGAGCACGGAGGCAGGCTCACCCTGAGTTCCCTGCACTTCCCTGAGTCACTGAGTTGTTCAAACTGACTGCTTTCTACAGAGAATGCCACCAGGATCAGGCCTAAGCCAGCAGTCAGACATCCCCCGAGGGATGTAGCAGTGTGCCAAGTGGGTAGACAGCCAGAGAGGAACCTGAATTGGGGCCAAGTGCCGCGCCGCTCGTGCTCATCCTGGCCCGCTGCACCTGCTGCTGCTCTGTAGTGCTGCCCTGGAGGCAGGTGAGGCTCCCGCCATGGCAGCTGTACTCCATGAACCTGGCTTCTGGTTGAGCGGCACTCCCCCTGTGGGAGTGCACTGACCACCAGGGGGCAGATCCTGTGCTGAGTGTTTGTCCCCTGGTGGTCAGTGTGCATCAGAGCGACTGGTCGTTCCGGTTGTTCTGGTCATTCTGCCATAATGGTCACTTAGGCTTTTATATATATGGATAATATGCCATTGCATAAATAAACCACATTTCATTTATTCCCTTACCAGGTGAAGGACAGTGAGTTCTTTCCATTTTTGGACTATTATGAATAATGCTGCTAGGGACACTTGTGTACAAGTGTTTGCATTCTACTCTGCTTTGATTGTATATAGTGCCAAGTACTGCTTGATCTATATGTCCATGTGATAATATGAACCTTTGCTCTCTACCTGGAAAGACTGCAATTGTAACCTATGTTTTTCTGACCATTTACTAGGTTATGGATTGTTTTCCCTGATATATGCATACAATTTATCTCTAAGTTGTAAATAATTATTTAATTTGTCTATTCATTTGAGCCAGTTAAAAGAAAGGCACCTGGAAAAGAGAAAACAATTGTTTTTGTTCTCACATAGGCAAATTAATAAAGTTAATCAAATTAAGCTATATTTAAGTATTAAGAATTAGCTATCTTTATTTATGGACTTTCCATCTGGCACAATTTGGATGATATTTTGGTGTTATTGTTGACTCTGCTAACCGTAAATTCTTGGACACTTGCTTGCTATTGTAATCCCTATCTTCCCACAGAATATTCATTTTACACTTTAGTTAGTGTTCCTTTTTATTTGGTAAGCAGAAAGTCTTTAGCCATTCCTTTTTTTTTTTTTTATCAATAAGCTTTTGACTTTCACATTGCAGATTTGTTTGCATTTTTAAGAGAAGGTAGGTAGAACACTCTTGGTGTTCTGCCTATCAAGTGTGATGAATCTGACTCCAACACATATTTTTAAACATTTCTTGTTCCCAAAGCAGAACTCCAAGAAAAACAGATGGTATGATATTAGATGGACTGGACAGCTGTTAGCACTTGTATATGTTCTCTGTAGAAAGGGTCATACTTCATTTAATAGCTATTTATTGATTGCCTGTCAACACAGTGCTGATATTGTTGATGTTGATGAGTTTCTTCTATTTGTTTTTTATGTAGCTAAGGATTTACATTATCCCCATTATAATGGATAAATACTGCTCAAGAGTGGGTCACTTTGAATTGTGGCATCCTTTGATATTAAAATTGCATAATATACTTAAATATAACTTGCAAACATTAGCACTATAATCTTTTTGCTTTAGGATATTATTTATCACCTACATTTATTACAGATTCATCTAGCACCTCCTAGAATACCTGAGACCTTTTTGGAACTAAAAAATTGTATGGAACATAATCTGTAGCATACAACAATTTACTGTCTTTGATTGTTTTGAGAGACCATATAATTCATCTAATCCAACTGAATTAAGGTTTAAATTATACAGAGTGAATTCTAGAGCTGGTGGTTGTTATGACATAGTTAATAATCAGTAATTGTAGATAATTCAGAAAAAGAAAAGCCACTTTGGTAGCATCAGCAACACCTTTGCAAAAATCTCAATGTATTTGATGTAGATCTTACGCAATTTGCAAGGAAAATATTCAAGAGATAAATTCTAATTATTTAGGCTCAGCTATGGTAGAAGGGTTAAAAATCATAATCCTCCCATATTGCCATTGACTCTTTTATAACCTCAGCAGTCCAGAGTCAGGATTATATTTCATTTGAAAAAAAAAAAAAGAACCACGGACTTGCCTGAACTATGTGAGGTGTAGAGTTAATGCAAAGAGAGTCAGCAGGAATTCAGGGCTTTCCAATTCCCTTTATCTCCCGTGTCACTTTGATTAAATGCATCCATGTTTTAAACCCAGACCCAAGCTATAGTCCTAAAGTCCCTTTAGCCCTAGCCGGTTTGGCTCAGTGGACAGAGAGTCAGCCTACACACCGAAGGGTCCCAGGTTCAATTCTGGTCAAGGGTCTGTACCTGGATTGCAGACTCCTCTGGCTGGGGCCCTAGTTGGGACTTGTGCAGGAGGCAACCAATCGATGTGTTTCTCTCACATCGATATTTCTCTCTGTCTTTCCCTCTCTCTTCCACTCTCTCTAAAAATCAATGGAAAAATATCCTCAGGTGAGGATGTAAAAAAAATAAAGTTGTATAGGCAGGAAGTGACTTTGGAATTGAGTGAGGTGAGTGGTATGAGAATGGGTTTTAGACAAGGCAGCATTCATCGTGGGGTATGAAGTTCAGATGAAGACAGTGCACTCTGTTGACTTCTAATTGGCCAATGTTTTTGAACCCCTTTCCTGCTTTAGCATGTCCTGCATAGAGATCTTGCACAGCATAGATCCCCCTGAACTTTGGATAACCTGCATACAAGTGTGCTCCTGCACAGGACAAAACATATTTTGGTGCTAAACACTGTAGGAAGGTGTTCTGGTGCAACACAGAGTGTTAAAACTATTTGATGTGCTTGGGTATCTTAGGCATAGGATTCTTCATTGCCGAATGATTCTCTGACTTCCTTTCATGGATATAAATAAACTCAGTCCTAGTAGCTGTGCATGTTTATCTTCTTAGCTATACATAAATATATAACTCCATTTTTTCCCCCATATTACAGGACAAGTGGCCTCCTGAAAACCCATCCTCAAAATAGGATATAGTAATTAATCTTATTATAGCTATATTGACACTAGTCACACACAAATCATTTCCTTAAAGCTTCATATAGACTTGTCTACTGGCTTCCAATTAAACTTAAAGGACACAGAGCTAAGTGAATAAATGAGAGAATGAATGATGGAAGGAATATATCATGAAATCTAGACAAACATTATCTACGTAAGAGGGAAGAAGAAATTTAACATTGTCTTTGGCAATTTAGCATGTGATTTGTATTTTATTCTAAGGATACTTGTCATCTTTTTATTTATCCCCCTGCACTACAAGAATATTAGTTACTATTTATTATCGGGGCAATTAAACAGTTTGGGCTACTTTATTATATAGGTGGTCAAGGCTCAGATTCTGGGAAAAAGAGAATAAACAGTACTTGGAAAATAAATGTGTATCTTATTAGGAATTTTAAAATGTTTACATGAGTCTTTTGGAGATTCTCTATTGATGAAGCGAAGGCTGGAACATGAATAAAGTACGGAGAAAACAACAAAACAACTAGGGTAAACTGATCTTCAAGCGTAGGAACCTGGGCTCTGAGTGTTCAGCGGCAGCTACTGAACTATAAAAAGAATCCTTTTTGCAACGTTATGAGTTGAAATGTCACAGGGAGAGTGTCCTTGCCTAACTAACACTATGACTGTCCAGTAAATGTCAACAATTGCTTGAATAATTACCGTGTGCCAAAATATACAACTCAGCTTGTGTGTGTGTGTGTTTGAAAGGTGGGTAGGCAAAGAGGGGATATGAAATAATTTTAACTTGTTACTCTAGTAACTAGACACACAAATGTTCAAAAGAAATTTTGTTGTTTAGCATTATTAGTATGAAATAAAGAGAACATTGTTAAGCTGTTAATTTGGTAATGGGAGACAGAACAAACTCAGTTTTCACTATAAGTATAGTGTTGTTTTAGCAACAAACATTACAAAATATCAACTGAATCCTTGTTTTTCCTCTGAGGGGAGATCTTACATTTTGTTTTTATTAATGTCTCTGTGTGTTTGAGAGCTGGACCTGGAAATGGATGCTGTTTCATTTGCCACAAATTCTTTAAACTTTAGAAACCATGATTGGAATTTTCCCCCTTTTTTTTAAATAGCTACATTTTATTCATTTTGGAAATATTTTAAAATGAAGAAAGCACAAAGCAAAGAATAATTACAGCTCTGATTCAATTCTGAATAAATCTCATGATAATGCTACTTTTTATAGATGATCTTTTAATGTCCAGTTGGGCACTTACCACTTCTTGTGTATTACACATATTAGGGGAAGGTTAGGCATCTCAGTGGGCAAAATAGGCATGTAAATGGATGTCTCTTCAAGCTTCTGTTACTTTGCATGAATAGAGTTGGCATTATAACAAACAGAACAAACAGATAAACGTTAGATTCTTTTATCCTCCGATTTCAAAACCGAGGGGAGTATATCCAGCCAGTGGTAAGAGCTGCATGTTGTTTTATTTTAGAGGAAATGAAGCTTTAAAGTACTATCTGTGTTCCTCTTGGTTGTAAAAATTTCAAAATATGTGCTAAAATAATAAATAATACATTTTTTTCTTTATGGTTCTTACTAGTGGAAAGAAGAGTGGAAAGCTGAGCAAATATTTATTTGGTCCAACTGAAGCTTTCTTGTGAAATAGAAAATACTGTCCTCAAAAATGGTAATTTTTAAAAATTTCAAATAACCCAAACCAGCTAGGGTAAACCCCATTTAACATGGTCACCTAAACCTTCGGGGGGGAAAACATGAACCATGATTTTTAGTTTAAAATACTTATTGTGCACACTGTTATTAATTCAAGTCAGAACTTTAAAAATCTCACTATATATCACGGAATATTAACTGAACAATTCAAATCAGTATGATCTTATATTTAATATTTGCACAAACTTCCAATAATTATCATGGTGGCCTTTATTTGTTTTTTCTTGCCACTGACCCATAGGATATACGAAAAGAAAACAGATCAGCCGCTTTCCTGATAAGAAACGTAACCAAGTAACCAAGAAGACCATCTATAAGAATTAGCTTGTGAGGAATTTGTTTTTTTAACATGCATCAAAATATGTTAATATACATTGCCTTGGGAGTTGAGATGTGTTACTTCTCTAAGCTCCACGACATTTATGTAAAAACAGTGAACAAAGGCACTGCTTTCTTTATCTTTTCAAAAGAAAAGACCTAGTAAAAATGGAAATTCCAGAAATATTTGTTTTTTAGAATGAGATCAGTTTAAATATTCCAGTGCATCACAAAACACTTCAAAAAATTTTTTAAACCATTAAACTGAACATACCATGTTTAAGAAAATACATGAGAACAACCTGGATTTAGGGGGTTTAGATCAAGTCTTTGAAGTATCTTAAACCTCCTTGAAACATAAAAGACTGTTTATAACTAACAGTTGCTTTGTAGAAGCAATGTTGATGAGATGTTTTAAAATTTTCTTGTAAAATTTTTATTAGAATATGTGGGTAGGGAAAAGGGAGCATCTGTATTGCAAGATGACTTCATAAAATTGATTTATTTAATCTCAGAAATGGGGAACAGGATGCTTACCGAGGAAGAGATTTATCAGTGGCTTGTATACAGGAAGCAAATGAAAATATGAAAAGCGAGATCAACCTTAGGTGGGCCTAATAATTTCTGAATATTAGTATAAGACAAGTGACACAGCATCTTTAATAGATTTTTATGGGTCTAGATATATTAATAAAACCCAATACGGGTGCACCCAACTTTGAGAGGAAACTATGAGACTATTGAACATATTAAATATACTAATATATGTTTTTCTGCTAAGTTTTGCTTTTGAAGCACTTAGATCTATGAAGAAAACTTATTTGGAAATAAACTCTGTCTTAGTATTTGAGCTACTGACAAGGAAGAACGTTTTTTTCTAAGAGAACCATTTCCCTGTCTTGCTGTATTATGTAAATTATTTAACATTTTCTTTGCAACTCATTCACTCTTAGTTATGTGCTTTTGTAACAGTGATTATTTTGGTCAAGAGAAGGGGAAGAAATAGAGGGAGACTCAACAAAGATATAACTTTCTAAAATGTTGATTTCTCATTTCTCAGCTCTGACTTAATCTGTTGGTCATTTATTTTGATAATTACATCTTCTAGGAAAATGTGAACAGAAATTTGTACCACTGCTGAATCCCAAATTAATTTTTTTAAATGTTATATTAATTTTAATTAGGAAGCTAATTAATAAAGAAGAGACTTCAAAATGTCATTTTATTTATATTATTAACATATTTTACTATATTAATATATGATAAATACACTTATTATATACTAATGTATATGAACAATATTTATTTTTTTTTGTTCTCATCACAAATGCGTTATAGACTTTTAGAGTTGGTGTGGTGACCCTCCTGCCTTTTCATCCTCATTCTCTCCAGATTCATTATTCAGAGTAGCAACTTATATTCTCTAATATTTTGTTCTTATATCTAAACAATATTCTTTATGATATAATGAATGTATTTTGTTCTATTTTCACTTTAGATTTCTAAGCCTTTATTATTAGAGAATTACACTCATAAGTTTCTTAACATTTTGAAAATTTTATATTTAAATTAGTGGGTGATTTGAGAAAAGCTGTGTTTTGAAAAGGAAAGGTTTTTACATTTGTTTTATTTTGTTTCTTTGATGCTCAACACTGTACTCCTGACAAATTGGATATGTATTCATGCATATATATATATATAGATATAGATATAGATATAGATATAGATATAGATATAGATATAGATATAGATATATTTATATATATATATCTATATATATTTATATATAGATATATATATATATATATAAAACCCTAAACGACCAGTTGACCGTTTGACCAGTTGACCGTTTGACCGGTTGCTAAGATGCACACTGACCACCAGGGGGCAGGTGCTCAACGCAGAAGCTGACCCCTGGTGGTCAGTACGCTCCCACAACAGGAGCAATGCTCAGCTGACCGATGGGTGCCGGACACCAGGCTCATGGCTGGCAAGTGCAGCTGTGGCGGTGTGAGCCTCTCCTGCCTCTGCGGCACTGCTACTGAGTGGTGGTGGAGTAGGTGCCTCGGGGCCAGGGCTGGGATGAGCAGGAGCCATGCGCGGAGCCTGCCTGGGCTTGGGCTCTTCCCCGGCCAGCTATGGCTTCTCGCACTACTTTATCCCTTGGCAGTCCAACATCCCCTGAGGGGTCCCGGATCTCGAGAGGGTGCAGGCCAGGCTGAGGGACCCCACCGGTGCATGAATCCATGCACCATGCCTCTAGTGCTATATAAAATGAATTACAATTAATCTTATCATACTTCTTCAAAAAAATCAGTATTTTTTGAATAAATATATTAAGTAAAAAAGGAAAGCTACAAAAATGCCTTTGGTATGATGTCATTTTTCTCAAAAATATATACACATAGAGTTTTCAAAAGATCTATATCAAGGTAGTAGTGAGACTGTGAATGGTTTAAAGAGATTTCCCTTTGTTTATCTGTATTTAATAATTTTCCTAAAGTAAATTTTAGTTGATTTTATAGTTAGAAGTGCAAAAAAAATTTTTTTACATTAAATTTAAAAAAACAATGTTGTACAGAAAACTAGTGCATTGGATGATATATTAAGGTAAACTTGATTCTTTATTCATTGGTTGTGTCAGGAGCCATGGTCTTGTCTGAGTGCTGGTACTGGTTGTGGAGAGGGTGATTATAATTCAGAATCCATGAGTGTGCACACTACAAAGGACCCCAGAGTTCGTTGCTAAGGCAGCCTTCTTATTCATCCTGCAGATGAAGTCACTCGTCCAAGTTCACATGGCCACATGGCCGCTGATGGTTTGGAGAAGTCTTATTCCAGAGGTCACATACTTGTGAAATGTTTGCTGCCATGTCAGGCCTGCAGGCTTACACAATAGTTTAAAAATTTGAGTTAGTGTACGCATGATCAATCAGGAGTATTCACATAAAAGTCAGATATCTAGGTTGTCTTGAAAATAACTTTGAAAAGCCACACTTAGTGTTCTTTTCATAAGTTGATGAATTGGAATAGCGATTGCCCATTTTATGAGGGCCACACACTTTTTATTCTCCATAGAAACCACCTGGCCCTGTAGACCTCTGAGTTTACAACTTCTGTATACTGGTCAGAAATAGTGATAGTGTGAGGATGTGATTCCTCATGGGTAATAATTAGGATTGCCAACCACCATTTCTCAGAATGCCTGCTTTCCTCCTTGTACTTCTGTCATCTGGGAATCACTACTAGGGAGTGAAAAAAAAAAGCAAATAGACCCAAACTACAGTTTGAAGTACTTAGAATCAAACTAAGTTAGAAAACACGGCTTAAGAGTGTGTTTTTTTTTGTGGGAGAGTGGGGTGGTATTTAGAGTGTGGATTTAATTCTATGATGCATGGATGGTCAGGGAAGAGAAATCATCAGAGGTGGTGATATTGCCCATTGGATGTTCCTAAAATTAGAGACAAATTTTAGACAGCAGGAGATAGTGACACTGCCTTTGAAGGGTCTTATTTCCTAGATTCATAAATCTTCCAATTATGCTCATTTTTACGGTTATTAATAAATTAACTACTAGTGGTTCTTCTGAAAGCAAATTATCAAGATTTGTTAGAGAAACCTACTCATGTACATCTCATTAAATCTTTTCAAGATGGAAGTGGATCCAAGACAAATGTTAGCATCATAATTAAGGGTGAGTGGCAGAACATTTTATTCAGAAATAGAGGAGGCCATATATAATTAAACTAGGGGCTCAGTGCATGAATTTGTGCACCTTGAAAGGAATTGTGGGCTGTGAGGCTCCGGTAGGCACAGAGGCAGGTCTTAGCCCATCCTCCACACCCCCGACATGGCCCCTGGTCCCCTGTCTGTCAGCAGCCCTGCTCCCACCATTGCCACTCCCACGCACTGATGGCATTGGCCCCCCGCTCGCACCCACTGATGGTGTGAAGCGATTGGGGCCAGTGCCAGCAGAGGGTGCAAGTGGGGCTGGCACTGTCAGCAGGTGTGAGCAACGGCTGCTGCCCCAATCATCCCTCAGGAGCAGGGGAAGGTGGAGAAGACCTCAGGGGTGATCAGGGCCAGCAGCCGCGACTCGCACCCACTGATGGCACCGAGTGATTGGGACTGGCGCTGGGCACCAGCAGTGGGTGCAAGTGGTGGCTCTGGCGCTGGCTGCAAGTGCGAGTGGGGCTGGTGCCTACAGCAAATGTGAGTGCTGGGCAGGACTGCAGTGCGGAGCAAAGAATTCTCAGTAACCACCAGAAGCTCACCACGATGACAGTGACTGGTGCCCCACCTTGGTCTGGCACCCCCGCTCACCTGATCCACCATCCTGCAGTGGCCAACACCTGCCATGTTCTGCACACACCCCCTGTGGTCAGTGCACGTCATAGCGACCAGTTGTTCAGTTGTTCTGGTTGTTCTGCTGTTTGGTCTATTTGCATATTAGCTTTTTATTATATAGGATGAGATGTTAAATAAGGTACATGTTTTTTCCGTGCTCTATAATGCTGACACTTACACCTTAAATACATTAAAATTTGAATTTGTTTCGAGGTTTCATTTTCCATTGTCACACAGGTTGAAACTTTGACATGTGCTGTAGTTAGAGATTCCAGTGTCTTTGCTCCTTGTTTTTTCTGTAATAACTCTCATATCTTAGTTCTGAATGACAAAATGCTTTGCTTATGGTAGATTCATCCTGATAGCTGCTTTCTTTGACCTGAACTTGATTATAACCAGTTTTATTTGCAGGAAAACATTAATCTGAGCAGAAGCAATCGAAACATGTGTGTAGAATCATTTCTCCTAGTCCACATCTATTTCATTAATTTCACTTCTCAGCATCTCACCAAGCTTCCTTCTAGCACACTTTTCTTATTAATCTAAGCAGGAGAATTCTCTTCAGTCCAGATCAATCTTGTCTGGATTTTCAAAAGTTGTCATGCCTATTTAACTGAAAAGCAATAGTTAAACACATTACTTTATATATATTGTTTTATTCCTAATTTAATAATTAGGAAATAAAGAACTGATTCCTAAATAGTTTTGGATTGAAAAATACAGTGGCTTTGTGCATGTGTGTATTTAACACAATGCTTAGCTGTGGCTTTTGGCCAAAGTTTATGCCTCGCATGTCATTTATGAATGCTTTTAAATAAAAAATGTGCAGAGTTGCATTTATTTTTTGGCCTCATAGACACCATAAAAGCTGTTTCCATGCTTATTCTAAGTTCTGTAAAGAGATGTAATGCTACTTAAATTTTAAACAAGTCAAGAGTCTTAAACAGGGCTGTGTTATGTTATCACATCTGGTCATTCTTTGCGTTATAAGGATTAATCTCAGTGTTTTGCAATGTTTCCTACTTGAACATCCAAAACATCAATAACAGAATAAAACCCTAACAGGTCACTAGAAGGAAGAGAATATAGAGAGTAAAGAATAGCATTGAAATACATTTTAATCTCTAAAATTGTGTTTTAGAATTTTAGGTTCATGAATTTCTCTAAGAAGCCAATGAAAGCTGTAGATCCCTCTCCAAAGAGAAACATTTGTAAAATTTGAATATTCAGCAAGGCTCAACATACATCTAGGCTTAGAGATCACAGGTTAGAAACCCCTGCAACAAATGGTATATTTTATATATGTTGCAGAATATGTATGTATTCACACATATGCTATATAATATATATATATATATATATATATATATATATATATATATATGGTATACTAGAGGCCCGGTGCATGAATTCGTGCATGGGTGGGGTCCCTCCAGGCTGATTGGGGCTGTCTTGCCCAGTCCTGATTGGGGCCGATCGGGGCCGGCCAGGGACTGCAAGAGGTTGGCTGTGGGAGTGCACTGACCATCAGGGGGCAGCTCCTGCATTGAGCATCTGCCCCCTGGTGGTCAGTGCGTGTCATAGCTACTGGCTGGTCATTAGGTCGTAATGGTCACTTAGGCTTTTATATATAGATAGATATTTAGTTTTTTTAAAAACTTCTTTTAAAATCTCCCCAATAGTTAAGAGCATAAAAATCTTGGTTGTTTCTGTCTAAGGAGGTGTTTAAGCCCATAGGATGCAGGTAGATGTGTTTACTTTTAGGAATCAATATTATAATAAAATGAAAGCATATGTAAAAACAAATATTGACATAAAGGCAGTTTACCTAACTGCTGCTGGTGAAACCATCTTACCTTCATCCCTTTCACATTCCTCATCCCTAGTCATGTATTTCAAATGTTCATGAGATGCCAAATTTCTATAGAAGTTTATAAAAAAATGGATGTTATATCTTTTATGTTTTTCATAGCATTCAGTTTAAAACATTTCCAATTTTCCTTATAATTCCTTCTTTAAACACAAAAAGAAATTTAGAAGCCTGTTGTATAATTCCAAAATTACTTAGAAATGTTTTATTTAGAGTAGGTTATAACTTTCAGATATTTGGAGGTTATATTTGTCTTTGTTATTGCTTTATTTTTAATTCCATTTTTTTGTTTTGTTAAAAATCATACTGTGAAAAATTTCAGTCCTTTTGGATTGATCATCACTTGGTTTTTATATAGCCTACTTTGATGAATGTTTTAGGCGCACTTGAAAGATTGTGCATTCTGCCCTTGTTAGTTATAGTGTTCTATGTATGTCAAGTTGGTTGATACATCCTTACTATTTTAGTCTATTCATCCTGTCAGTTACTGAGACTGGAGTGTCAAAATCCCCAAATATAATTGTCAAATTGAGTTGAATCATGTTTCCCCAAATTCATGTCTATCCAGAATCTGTAAATGTTACCTTATTTAAATAGGTTCTTAACAGGTGTACTCACATTTAAGATAAGGTTGTACTGGATAAGGGTGGGCCTAATCCAAAGACTGATGTCTTTATAAGACTAAAGAAAGTTAGACAGAGACAAAAAGGGAAGATGGCCGTGTGACCATGGAGTCAGATTGGAGTTATGAAGTCACAAGCCTAGGAATGGCAAGGATTGCTGGCAATTACCAGAAGCTTGAGGTGGCAAGGAAGAATCCTTCCTTAGGCCTTCGGACCTTGATTCTGACCTAAGCCCGCCAATACCTTGATTTCACACATCCAGCTTTCAGAATGTTAAGACAACGAATGCCTACTGCATTAAGAAAAAAAAAAAGATGTTAGGGTGCTATAATAATAATTTTGACAAATTTCTCTGGAATGCTTTAGCTTTTAAAAAGCAAAAATGCTTCCCATGTTGTTGATAAATCAAGAAATAGGTGATCTAGCCTACTATTACTAATGTATGTAGGTTATATCCTACCTAATAATAGACAAATATGCAAATTGACCGCACCTTCGCTATGCCCAAGCCACGCCCATCAGCAAAGCCACGCCCACCAACCAATCAGGACGAGTATGCAAATTACCCCAACAAAGATGGCGGCTAATTTGCATATCAAGACAGCTTAGAAAGAAGCCAAGAGATGCTGAAGGGAGCAAAGCTGCGGAGAAGCAAGCAAGCCGGGGGGAGGGGAAGGGAGGAGCGGAGGCGGGGCCGGAGGAGAAGGAAGGAGAGCGGGGTGGGCTGGCGGAGAAGGCGGGCCGGGGGACAAGGGAGGAGAGCAGGCGGGGCAGGGTAGAGTGCAGCAGGAAACTCTGTTGCAGGATTTTTCCTGCAATGGGAACGCTAGTTATATTATAAAAATGTATGGGCTTATATTATAAAGACTGTCAGCAGGATAACTATTTGCTGCACTTTTCTATTATAGGGTCAAATTCAAACAAAAGTAAGAACACAAAGATGAAAACTCTCACCCAAATCTTGACCTAGATCATTGTTTATCAATCATAGAATGACTGTGCCAAGTTCCGGGCTGTGCTGTACCTTTTGAGGATCCAAAGATAGACTACAAGAATTCCTGTGCTGAAGGTGCCCCCGAGCTTAGTGCAGGAGAAAGGCCCATAACCGCCCACATATGCAGGTAGTCAGTACTCCACGTATGCAAACAACTGCAGTGTTTTGGAAATACTTCCCAATTAATGTTTCTTTATTGCTTAGTCACATTTCTTTCCCTGCTTAACAGATCCAAGAAAGAGGCTGGCTAACCCCACTCAGAAGGGGGAAAGGTCAGATTGTGGCAAGAAGGGGAAAACTGGTCTCTTCCATCCTTGGAGGTAAGAGTATAAAGGGAATAGGAGACCTGTGTCCCTACCTTTCTTGCGGGGTAGAAAATCAGGTCAGGGAGGTGTGGGTTGAGGGTTTCCACGCAGTGAGAGGCGCTCTTATGGAGCGTGTGGGACCTTCACAGGGCACCAGGAGGGCAGAGGCAGGGAGCTCCCACTGAGCCCTGACTTGACAGAGGATGGGCCAGTGATGTCAGGGCACAAGGGGCCAGAGGCAACATAGAGGCGCCTGGCACAGATACAAGACAGCCCCTTCCCTGCCTACACCCAACCCCTAACCCAGGTGCTCACGGTGAGCACCGTGGACAGGGCGCCATCTGTAGGAGAAGAGCGGAGAGGGCGAACTCCAAGAGACAGCTTGCCTGCCAGAGAGGCAATGAAAACAAGAACTCGTACTTGGCGTGTTCGCTTATTTTGGTCATTAGATTCCACACATATAGAAGTGTACACCTGCAACCTGTATAATGTTATTAACTAATGTCATCCAGTAAATTAAAAAGAAAGCAAGTACTCCTGAATGTCTGTGAAAAAGAGATACTTAAAGCAGAAGGCAAGGAGAAGCCATAAATTGTCACGTGAAAGCCATCACTTCCTCCTTCCTCCTGGCACCTCACAGGCTGGGAGGGTACTAGGGAAAATGAAGCCAACTCATCCTTACATGAGACCTAAAGAGGCCACATTTTCTCAACTGTTCTTAAATCAGCTGGGCGGATAAAGATGGCTGAGATGCTTGTCTTACATGTTTTCACCATCCCCCCCCACCCCCCACCACTTGTCCCTGCAAGCAAGGTCAAGCCTCTGCGTAAACAAAATACAACATATCTAGGAGTAAAGTGCCCCTACAATTAAGATTTCTATCTGCCCTCCCTAAAAAAAAAGGCACACCCAATTTCTTGATGTTTTGCAATTTATTATTCTAATCATGCATCTCTGTTTCATAAAGGTCTGAATGTGACTTCACCCTGCCTTTACTACCTCTTTTGATGGTTTGATGGCTACCATTAAAATAAAGCAACAAAGTATAACTGAGTTTTAGCATAGCTGATGACTGCTAGGGGAAAAGTCAGCAAGGGAACATTCTAGAGCGCCGGCTTTGCTTAGAATTGGGTCTGACTTCCTCCACAGGGTACCAGTGGAGCAGGGCACCACAGTAAGTAGGCTAAGAAGGAAGAAAATGAATAATAGAGAATCAGAAGTCTAACAATACACTTTTAATTTTATCATGTTGCAACTTTTGTATTGTTTGAAAAATGAAACCATATTTAGAGTTTAACCTTATTTTTATTCTAAATTACATGTAAAAGACATCCTAATTTTTTTTTCTTATCTCCTTTAAAAGTATACCTGGCCCAGTACTGAATATTTTAAAAGAAGAGCAACAATAGACAAGGCTAATTTCCCACCTGATTTTATGAAGACATCCTTGTTTATTCTATTAGGTAAAGTAAGAATAAAAACATGAAATTTTGCCTGCCCTTTGAGAAAGGGATATGTGCAAGGCAGGAAAGAACCAGGTCTCGCTCTACTGCAGACTTCTACAGTAATCTTTCTTATCAGTTAAAACCACATAAAACCACATTAGGAGATACAGTTGAGCTTCCAAAGAGACCGATGCTTTGGGTATGTGTGTTTGTTGAGGAGAGAGAGAGAGAGAGAGAGAGAGAGAGAGAGAGAGAGAGAGAGAGAGTGTGTGTGTGTGTGTGTGTTTGTGTGGTGGGCAAGGAAAAGGAAGACAAGATGCACCCCCTCAGAATGAGGTGGCCCAGGTCCCAGGAAAGAAAGGAGGCATGAGCTACATAACTTTTGGGTAATGAAGCAGGACTGTGAAGAACCACTAAGTCTCCAAAACCCCAACGTAGCCAAAGGTGTGGAATCACGAAAATGGATGAGTAGGTTCCAGATGTGGTAATGTGATCAGGGAGTTGACAATGCACAATTTTTTTCTTTCGGGAGACCAGTTCTTATTTTTCCATATAGCAGGGGTCAGCAAACATAGAAACTTGTGTCTCAACTAACTCTCCGTCTTTAAAAATTATATATATATATATATATTTAAGATATGTATGTAAGATAAGACAAAGGTCTCTCTATCTCTCTATATTCTTTCTCACCTGAGTACATATGGCTTTCTAGTACCTAGGGAGTGCTTTGCAAAGATTTGCACTCAATTAATTCTTTATTAAAATTTTATTTATTTATTTATGAGAGAGAGAGAGAGAGAGAGAGGTAGAGAAAATGTGTCTGTGAGAGAGAAACATTGATGTGAGAGACTGAGCCTGAAACCCAGGCACGTGTCCTGACTGGGAATGGAACCGCCACCTTTTTATGCTCCAGAGGATGCCCAACCAACTGAGCCACACTTGCCCAGGCACACTCAATTAATTCTGTCAGTCCTTTGAACCATCTGAAAATTATCCATGAACGTTTGGCACTCTCTTATTTAAGGTGATACTATAAAATTTGAAAACGTATGACGTTATTTCAAAACAGCCATGGGTTAGTGGTTGATAATGCTAAGATAACATGTGAGTGCTCACTGTACGGAGCAGCACATATCATGTCACTGATCCTTACTAGAATATTAGCAAGTACTGGATCTTCCCATGAGTTAGGCTCTGTGGTAAGCGCCTTAACGGCATTTAATTTATTCTTCATAATAACCTTACAAAATAGAAACTCCTATCAATTTTTCATAATAACTTCACAAAATAGAATCTACCATCAATTAAACTGAGAAAACTGAAGCTTAGAAAGGTTAAGTAATGAGCTTAAAGTCACACCGTTAGTAAATGGTGACACTGGGGTTTGAGCTGGCAATCTGGTCTTAACTGTTCTTAATTTTCTCATTTTACAGAGAAATTGGTTGAGAGTTTTTTTTTTTAATTTTTCAATTACAGTTGATGTAGAATATTATATTAGTTTCAGCTGTACAATACAGTGATTAGACAGTTATATAACTTACTAAGTGATCACCCCGATAAATCTAGTACCCATCTGACACCGGGTTTTTTAGAGGTAAGTCAAATCATGTCACTCTTTTAGTCAATACTCTGTAGTGACTTCCCATTTCAGTCATAGAAAAATCCAAAGTCCCTGTTCTCACATACTAGGTCCCCGATGTTCTAGTATCCCTGTCACTCTGACATTACCTCCTGCCACTTGCCACTTCTCCTCCAGCTTTAGCTGTCTCTCTGCTGGTCCTTCATCACTCCAGGCAAAGGCCCTGTCTCAGATATCACATGGTTCACTCTCTCACCTTCTTGGGTGTAGTCAGTCATCACATCTGGTGCTTCTGATTATCCAATTCCAAGTTGCCACCTTTCCTCCCACCCCAATTTCAACACTTCCTATCGTTCTTACTTTATCATTTATATTTTTCTTGGATATCTATGCATATTTTAAAATGTATCTATTTGTTAATGACCATCTCCTCGCCCTAAAATATAAGCCTCACCAAAGGCAGCTATTTTTATTTTAAATTGCAGTACTAGCATTTAGAACAGAACCCTAGCATAGTAATGGATGTTCTATAAATATCTGAATGAATGACAAGAGCTGAAGAAACTCACCCAAGTTCACACATTTAGTAATAGGCAAAGTGAGGCTTCATTACAAATCCAGGGCTGAGTTTATCCACATATCACATGCATATAGTATCTTCCTGGGCTCTTCTTTCAAGTCCGTTGGTCTTTAATTACAATAGGAAGGGTGAATGTGAATAAACAAAGCAAACAGGAAAAAGGCAGCATTTGTTACTGTCTCTTAAAGTGGGATACTTTAAAGTGAGATCAAATCAGAGGCCAGGTCAGGGAAAGGGGACACTGGTCTTTAACAGAAAGGGAGTTGACAAGTGATGAAGTAAGGAATGTGCTGATGTTTCTGGGCTGCATGAGGGGCAAAGTGTGGGAAGGTCCTGGGTGAAGTTGGTGTTGGGTTAATTAATTAGGGTGGGATGCCTGCACATTAAGGGGAGGAAGGAACCAAGGGGATTGCTTTGGAGTGGACTGGAGTCTCAAGTAGCAGTTACAAAGGATCCTGGAGGCACAGGAAGGATGGGAGAAGTGCTGGGTACAGCTCAATTTGGCGAGTGGCCAAAGAAACATGTCAGATATTAGTAAAAACAGGCCACAGCTGCTGCTCTTTACAAGCTACATGTCAGGCCTCTCCTTAGCCACCCCCACCCCACCCCATCTTACGTCCTGTAAGAGTCATTTTCTTCCTAAGACAACCAGTCATAACTCAGTTCTCACTTGAGGGCATAAGAGAAAGCAAGGGGATGCTCAGGCTTCATGGCTAATGGAAAAGGGCTCCCAGCATGGATGAAAGCGCAGTGTCTCCCCAAACTGAGATTTAAATGTTAGTGTATTGAAGGCCCACCTCTTTCTTTCCTGGGTTAATTAAAAAGCTTGTGGATATTTTTTTATTTTAATCTCATGATATCTAAACTTGTAATTTCTAAGACTTCTAGAATATGTACAAGTGTTTTTTTTACTCCCTATTCAAAATGTATTTGTATATTTTGTATATTTGATTCCAGGCTCTGCTACTTCCTAGCTATGTAACCATGCTCAAATTATCCACCTTTTATATTTCTTAATTTTCTTAATTTTTAAAATGAGCCTAAAAAGAATTCTTAACTAAGAGGGCTTTAGTAATTAATGTTTAATTGAGTAGATATATAATAAACAGTATTAGATCTTATATATTACTATTATTTATAGAAACTATAAATACTTAAATGATTTTTGTGGTTTCTTTTTTTAAAGTTTTTAAATTGATTTTTTTTTAGAGAGAGGAAGGAAGAGGGAGAGAAAGAGGGAGAGAAAGAGAGAGAGAGAGAGAGAGAGAGAGAGATTGAGAGAGATCTATGTGAGAGAGCATGTGCCTTGACCAGGAATCAAACCTGAAAACTTTAGGTGCACAGGATGATGCCCAACCAACTGAGCCATACCAGCCAGGGGGATTTTTTGGTTTCTTAATCTTTTATGTACAGCACTTAGAAAAGAACCCATAGAGAGGTACTTAAATACTTTTTATCATGTTGAGGAAAAGAAAATATAAATATAGTTCTCACCAACTGATATTTCTTGAAATATGCTAATGTATATGGAATATGGAAGCTTTTCTATTTAGGGAAATAAAAGTCTATAAAATAAGAGCAGGTTTAGCATTCAGGAAGTGAAAGATATTAATTTTTCCTCTTTTCAAATTTTCTTTTTGACTCCGCTCAGACACTGAGTGCTGTGATTCCTGTGACCAGCACTCCTTCGGATCCTCAGACAATACAAGGCATAGGAACAGGGGGCCCAAGAACTACGCACTTTAGGATCGGGGAGCTGACGGTTTATTCAGTACACCTGCTCACATGAGAATTTGACTCAATTTCTTCCATAAATTTCTTCAAACATGAATTGATCCCTAGTCTCTGAGGATATTGAAAAGCATGTATAAGGGTTGTAAAAAAATGCTGAAACCAAACAAAATCCTATGTAAGCTATCAATGAGTAAATTTACCTCAAAATTTGAGTATTTTTTAGTTGCTCTGTGGTCACTTTATTTAAACTAAAATAAATTATTGAGCATTAACCAGATGCTGGACACTGATATAAGGGCTGGATATCAAAAGCTGAATCAGATAAGAAGCATTGTCTAATAGGAGACAAATTCCTCTAATTATAATGCATGTAGTAATACTTTGGTATCAATACCAACATAATACTGGGGGGGAGGATGGTAAAAAGAGAGGGATTATTTTGCTGGAAGTAAGGGGTGCGACAGCCTTGAAGGACGAATAAAAGTAACAAAGTCTCGACTCAAGGAGCAGTAAATGGGCTATTGAAACAAGAGTGTAGGCTGCAGGCTGGAACTCATGACTTGTGGTTGGAAAAATGGAGAGGGGAGGGTTTACTTGACAAACATTTTGAGGCATGATCTACAAGACTTTGTAACTAATGACTGCAGAGGTGTAGGGGCTCAGAACTGAAGATGATGTGGCTTGGTGATATTAACTGAGATAAGGAACACAGCATAAGATCATTTGTTTTGTTGGGCATGAATGTATGTATTGATCATTCAAATTGAGATATTTTGATTTTGAACATTTTGTCCCTGGGCAATAAAAACTACCTTAGCCCTACGATCTCAGCTAATCACAGTATCCTCTTAGCTTTATTTGCACGGTGCCAGGTACCTCGTGGTTTCCCTGGCCCGCGTTGCTTTCCCAGAGCTCTTAGTTTATTTTTTATTTTAAATGTGTGTGTCTTTGTAATTGACTTCAGAGAGGGGAAGGGAGAGGGAGAGAGAGAGAGAAACATAGATGAGAGAGAGACATTGATTGGCTGCCTCTTGCACACTCTGTACCGGGGATGGAGCCGGCAACCTGAATGGAACTGACAAACTCCTGGTGCCTGGGCCAACGCTGAATCAACTGAGCCACACGGGCTGGGCAGAGCTCTTGGTTTTTAACTCGAGTGACAAACCATAGAATTAACTAGTGCTACCTCAAATACGACAAAAACAGCTCTTTCTGTGATTCGAATTGGACACATATCTAGAAAATGTAACTCATCCCTCTTGGTACAGTATTCCAGATGACTATCTGGGGCCTTGCAAACTTCCAGATCCCGAACCAGACACAAGAATCAGCAAAGGAAATTAAACCGTCCATTTTAGCAGACCAGGAAACTTCTCTCAAGTCGCAGATACATTCCTGCTCCTGCGAATTATACACGAGTCAATAAAGATTAAACTAAACAGTTGGAAATACAACTAAATAAAAGCCGAGGCTTTAAAAATCACTCAAGAATAGGCACATTTGCAAGCAATTTGGCAAGAAGTGCCTGCACGTTTCTCTCTGCTCTATTTCTTAACACAGTTTCTCTAAAAATCAGCTTTGGCAGACAAATAGGGATCTTCTATGGGGCTGTGTTCACAGTTTGCTTCTTAAACTCAAAACTTCAATTCATACTACGGACAGATAGGTTATTTATTTTTTTTTCTGGTGAAAAATCATTTTTTTAAAATCACAGTATAAAATGTTAACATGTAAAAGTGCCACATATGAAACAAAAGCATATTTCAAGAGTTTTTGAAGCAAATGAAAGTACAGCATTTTGGGTTTGTTAATTTATATTTACGTCAGACAGAATATTTAAAATACATATAATTGTTACTAGTACATAATGTTAGAGAATAGTTACCTAATTTGTGGACATAGAGATCAATGTATTTTAAAATATTTCCACTAACTTCTTACTTTTGGTCATGTAATTTATTTGTGTATTTTTATTTTTCAGGATGAGGATAGAAAATGAAACTCAAATCAATCCATTTTGTTCCTTGAATATAGCTTTACTACAAAGACAGATGAAGTTGACAAGATTTAAATTACTCCACAAACTGGAATAAAGCTTCTAATGATATGTAAATTTATACCTATTTATGCTAGCTTCCCTAATTACTATGTATAATTAAAAAATGGATTAAATGGGAACCATCAATATTTCAATGCTGGAATGTCTTGATTGGAGAGAAAGAAATATAGAGTATAAGTTATTTGATAATATACCTTTTTATAAGTAGTTGAAAGCATATTTATTTATAATAATAAAATGTTTTAAATTATCTGTATAACAAAATCTTTTTGGGCTCAAAAGAATTAAGCCAGTATTGCTGGTTGTTCTGCTCACATAGTAAGGGTTTCTCTCTGCCACAATGCTATTTCCTACCTTTTTTTTTAAACATTAAATTAGCAAATTTAACAATTGCCAGAAAAATTTTTTTTAATCATAAAAGGCTTTTTTTATTATTTAAAAAGTTTTAATACTTGAATTCTTATAAAATAGATTTATAAAGGATTTCAGACTTGACTAAAGCTCATATGTCCTAGTTCTTGTTAGTTTTAATAATTTCATTTTTAATTATTTTAAATTTAAACCATATTAACATAAACTATGGTTACTGGTAAAGTTAATTATTTAATACTAGAGGCCCGGTGCACAAAATTCCTGCACGGAGGGGGGGGGCGTGTCCCTCAGCCCAGCTTGCACCCTCTCCAATCTGGGACCCCTCGAGGGATGTCGACTGCCCGTTTAGGCCCGATCCTCGGGCCTAAATGGGCAGTTGGACATCCCTCTCACAATCCAGGACTGCTGGCTCCCAACTGATCACCTGCCTGCCTTCCTGATTGCCCCTAACTGCTTCTGCCTGCCAGCCTGATAACCCCCTAACCACGCCGCTGCCAGCCTGATTGATGCCTAACTGCTCCCCAGCCAGCCTGTTTGCCCCCAACTTCCCTCCTCTGCTGGCTTGGTCACCCCTAACTGCCCTCCCCTGCAGGGTTGATCGCCTCCAACTGCCCTCCCTTGCAGGCCTGGTGCTTCCCAACTGCCCTCCCCTGCTGGCCATCTTGTGTCCACATGGGGGCAGGATCTTTGACCACATGGGGGCAGCTATACTGTGTGTTGCAGTGATGGTCAATCTGCATATTACTCTTTTATTAGATAGGATAGAGGCCTAGTGCATGGGTGGGGGCTGACTGGTTTGCCCTGAAGGGTGGGGGTTCCCTTGGGGTGTGGGGCGGCCTAAGCGAGGGCCCTGTGGTGGTTTGCAGGCCAGCCACGCCCCCTTGCGACCCAAGAGGAGGCCCTGGTATCTGGAATTTATTTACCTTCTACAATTGAAACTTTGTAGCCTGGAGCAAAGCCAAGCCTGCTGCTCGCTCCACAGCCAGCAGCGATTTCTGTTGGAGTTAATTTACCTTCTATAACTGAAACTTTGTAGCCTTGAGTGGAGGCTTAGGCCGGCAACAGGAGGCGTGGAAAGCTTGGCTTCTTTTGTTACCACGGAAACCCAAGCCTCCCTCCTGCTCGCTCTGTGGCCAGCAGCAATTTCTGTTGGAATTAATTCACCTTCTATAAATGAAACTTTGTAGCTTTGAGTGGAGGCTTAGGCCGGCAACAGGATGGCTTCTTTTGTTACCGTGGAAACCCAAGCCTCCCTCCTGCTCTCAGTGGCTGTAGCCATCTTGGTTGGGTTTATTTGCATATTTGCTCCTGATTGGCTGGTGGGCGTGACTTGGCTGGTGGGTGTGGCTTAGGCGTAGCGAGGGTGCGGTCAATTTGCATATTACTCTATTATTAGGTAGGATTGGATTAAAAACTGTCATTATTTTTAATTGATTATTTCATCAGTTGATATTACTGTGCACAACCAATTCTAACTAAATTGTAGACAAGTGGAATTTTCCCTCAGTGGTCCATCTCCATGTTGCATCATGGCATAGACCTCATGTAGTTCCTTAAATAAACAGGGATCCCCACTGCAAAGCCTTTTCTGGACTTTTCTTTCTTTCTCCCTGTTAAAACTTTTTTTTTTCTTTGTCTTTCTCTTGGTTCTGAATTCTGTTTCTAGACTATCATTAAGGCATTAATGACCAAAAGAGCTTAAAACTGAATTCTACCTTTCAGGTAACATCTTTCTATAATGCCAAACCAAAGTAATGCTAGGGGAAAAAAATCAGGGATGCTTTTTTTCAAAGGGAGCCTTTCCAGTGTTCCTCTAAGTCTGAATCATACATGTAGGGTCTGAGTCCTACTTCAATATTGTATTTCTACAATAATCCCACAATGTACTTATGGTCACAGCTTGAAGCCACACAAGAGTGTTAACCTTACAGACTTTTTCATACTCTAGGACAGTGTTCTAATTGGGAGTGATATGCCTCTCCAGATCCACCACTCCCTCCTGCCCTGAGGCTATCAGGCCGTGTCTAGAGACATTTTTTATGGTCAAAACTGAGGATGTGCTACTGGCATGTGATGAGTAGAAGCCAGGGATGCTGTTCCACATCCTGTAATGCAAAGGGCAGTCTCCTACAACAAAGAATTACTCAGCTTCAAATGTCAAGTCTGAGAAACTCTACATTAGGGCAATGCCTAGGATATGGTAATTAATCCAGATGAAAGGCTTTCCTTTTAATCTGGAGTCAGAGGTGGAGTGAATTTTGATTTTCTACCAGCTATTTATGGAAGAGTCTACTACTTTTTTGCTTAGGTAGAGATAAAGAATTAAAATATATACATTTTCAAATTTGTATTTAAGTTAACCAGTCTGTAATAAATCAATAGGCAACTTCACAGTTTTGCCTTGATCATTAATACTATAGCTTTACAAATAAAACCTTTCATGGTTTTTTTTAGTGTTATTTCCCTCTCAGATTCTTTTAAAAAATATATATTTTTTATTGATTTTTTACAGAGAGGAAGGGAGAGGGATAGAGAGTTAGAAACATCGATGAGAGAGAAACATCATCAGTTGCCTCCTGCACACCTCCTACTGGGGATGTGCCCGCAACCTATGTACATGCCCTTGACCGGAATCGAACCTGGGACCTTTCAGTCCACAGACCGACACTCTATCCACTGAGCCAAACCGGTTAGGGCTCAGATTCTTTTTATTTCCTCTAGTTTGAGACAAATAACTCAGCAGGCCTCTTGAGTTTGTGTGAATGTATAATATTTATTTAAGTTTACCCTATTTTTCTCCACATCTTTAAGTAACAATCTTTCTATGTTTGAGTTCCTCAAAGTTTTCCATGGTTTTTGTCCTACAGAAATAAATAAAATAGACAAAAATTTGTTCAGGCAAGAACTGTATATTCTAGTGTAGTGAGAGAGATAATAAACAAAAATATATTAAAAAATTACATAGGTATGAATGTTATTGACACAAGTAAAGTAAGAAAGGAGAGAAGGAGTGCTGTCTATGGTGAGGGGTTAGGGATGAAATTTTAAATAGATTGGCCAGGTAAAGATTCAGTGAGAAGGTGACTTTTGAGCAAGCACCTGAAGAAGATAAGGCAGGGAGCCATGTACATATCTGGAAAAACTCCATCCCAGGAAGAGGAAACAATAAGTGCAAAGGTCCTGAGGTTGGAATGTACTTGGTAAATTTGAAGATAGCGGAGAGTTCATGTCTGTGGAGGAGAATGAGCTATAGATGGAGAAGAAGGCCATGGAATCTGGGAGGTGATGGATGAAGATCAAGTTAGATTTTACATGATTTTCACCCTTTGGGTTGGGGAGATATTTGAGAGTTTTGAACAGAAGCATGGCAGACTCTGACTTGTACTTTAAAATGATCACTTTTGGATTCTTCATGGAGAATAGAGCAGGAGGGCAAGAGTAGAAACAGGGAGACCAGTAAGGAATCTGGGCTAGGGTGATAGCACTGAGAAATGGTTTATTGGTTATTGATGGATTTGATTTGAGAAACAAAGAGAAGCCAAGTGTTTTCACTGGAATAACCGGAAGACTGGTGGGCTAGATTGTTTTACTATTTATCAAAAATTTCAGTTTCCTTTAATGAAGAGTCTCTTCCTGTGAGAATATAACACACCTCTATTTTACTGAGAGTGGGTGGCGATGAGACTTGCTTGATCAATAATATATAGGCAGAAGATTTAAGAGCCAGCATTTGGTTCACTATGTCATTTTTTTATTCCATCACAACACCAGCAATGCTCCAGCTAAAGGCTGCTCCTGTCAGATTGGCTCCTAGAGCAAAGCCAATGTGGGTTATCACTGCAGGAGACACACAGAGGGTATGCAGCAAGAAATAGGCCTTTGTTTTTAGAAGTTGGTAAAAACTCAGGTTATTTAGCACCTGCAGCATAACCCCCAGCTCAGCCTGACTAATATAAATGTAGTTGGCATTAACTGTCATTCTCCATCTGCAGAAGCATAGGTTTGGGGTGGGTATGGAGCAGCCAGGAGTTCAATTTTTCTAAATGAACTTTGAGATGACCATTAGACATTCAAGTGGAGCTGTCGAATAGTTAGTTGGATATAAGAGGCTGGAGTTCAAGGAAGAGGGATAGGCTAATGATATACATTTGGGAGTCATCAGCTTGAGATTGAACACAATTACCAAGGGAGTGAGTGCATAGATAAGAACTCCAGGAACTGAGCTCTGGAGTACTCCAACAACTAACAAATGAAAGCAGTCATTAAGATAAGAGGAAGTCCAGGAGGCTTGGTATCCTGGAAGCACAGTGAACAAAATATTTCAAGGATATCTGTGTCCTATGGTGTTGATAAGTCAAGTGCAATCAGGACTGAGAATTGACCTTGGGATACAGCAATGTGGAGGTCATTGATGACCTGGATAGGAGCACCTAAGGTGAAGTGGTCTGGAGAAAAGCTTGAGTCTCTTAAATGAGAAAATGGTAGGAGAAGAATAATACAGCAAGAATAGATAATTCTTTCTAGGAATTTCCTATAATAGGTAGCAGAGACATGATAACTGAAGAGGGAAATGGAGTCAAAGGGTTTTTGTGGTTTTTCTATTATAAGATGGGTGAAATAATAGCTTATTGGTAAGCTGATGGGAATGATCTAAAAAGGAGGGAAACACTTGATGAGGCAGAAGAGAAAGTGAGAAGGGATGGAATATACACAAATGGAGATATTGATCTTTCATAGGATCACATATAGTTAGTTCATTTATAGGAACAGGATGGAAAAAAGTATGTGGACACAGAAAGAGGTATATGGGTAGATGTGGGTGGAGTGAGAACTTGTGATTGCTTCTGTTTTTCTCATTAAAATAGGAAGCAAGGTCATCCACTGAGAATGAGGATGAAATTGCTGGGTCATATGGCAGTTCTATTTTTAAAATTTTGAGGAACCTCTCTTTTAATATTTAATGTTTTCCTAGTGGCTGTACCAGCTTGCATTCCATGGGGCATTGTTTTTATTCACGAGGTTTCTAGCCTTGGTCTTCCACATCTCTGACAGCAGTTCAATCTTATGTGATTAAGTAACAGCTCAAACAGTAGTTCTAAATGAGGATGAGGGTGGGGGAGTTGTAGAGTCAGTTTGGGGAGGTTTTCCAAGCCACGCATTCCTAGCTCCATTATCTGAGATGCTGATATTTTCCAACCAACTCCCATTTGAGAATCACTTATCTATAGCACATCCGCAAGTTTTTATTTGCTTCCAATTGGCAAAATTTAAATGAATACTTAAAATCTAGGAATTTTGCTAAGTGAAAAACTATCTAGAGTGTTAGAATGTTGTAGAAAAGAGGTATTATGTTTTTTATATTTTGAAATCCATTTAGAATTTCACAACCTTTTTACTTGAAAGTATTTTGAATCTTTGTTCAAGAAGCTCAGTCATGTATCCATAAGCAACTGTATTTTTTTCTCCACTAAGTTCTTCCTAGAATCACTTCTTTAGGAATATGGGGAGGGAGTATGGAGGGAGGTACTATGCATACATCTGTCAAAGCACTATTTTTCTTTTTACTATCATGCTTTCAGTAATACTTACCAAATATTATGGCATGTGTTGCTGCGCTAGGCACTATTTGCACTTGCCAATGGCAAAACACAATTATCTCCGGTTTCCATCGAAAGCTCATCCAGTTCTCTGTGGGAGGAACCAGTGTCTTCTTTTTCACTCTCTTGGTGGGTGGCCTGTTGATTTGTACTGACACCACACAGTATGTACTCATTTGGCTAAGCTGTAATTAGAACAAGTCTGTGTTATTTCTTGCTTTGTCTACAATAAGACTTGGTGATAGGGAAGACAAAGAATTGGTCATGTATATCTGAAATATTTGATGCAGTAATACGTTGGGGATAGGGACTGTCCTTTGGAATAAAAACTGTCCAACAGAAAACAAAACAAAAAGGAAGAGATCAGGGTTATATGTAATAAGGAAATGACTTTAGCTCAGACATGTAGCAGCAGAATTGCAGATTTTAAAACCGAGGAAGAAGTTATATATGTATTATTAGTTGTATTTCCTCTCCAACTAGAGAGGAAACTCTTTGAGGTTTGGATGCAAATACTATACTTGTTAGGCTTTTCTCCCCTATTACTTAAGACGTAAGCTTTAAGTAATGGCTTTGACAATCTTTGGGGAAAGAAGAGCTGAATGGACTGGTCAGCTCTAAGACAGCCACAGGCAGGACTCTTGTTTTCACAGAAGAATTCCTTTTTACCCAGTAGAAACACTATTTGGATTTCGTCTTCATTGTCGGTTTTTCTCTTTGCAGCTACACCACGTCGGCACTGATTTTTAGGAAATACCTTGACTCCAGTGCCCAGCGCCTGGTAAACCTTTACTTCTCCATGTAGGTAAGCATTGACCAGGCCCACCAGGCTGAAAATGCAATACCTCACTTCTCCAGTAGGGGCACTGGCCACACTATGTATGGTTTAATCAGAAATTTCCTTTGTTTCTAGGGTTCAGTTTGTGATGTAAGTTATTTCTGCATGCAATCACTCCTCAAATGCATTTTTATTTTATATTAAATTCTTATTTTATTTATGCAATACACTTATTTTATATACAACGCACTCACAATAGTTACCAGTTTTCACATAAACAAAGTTGTTCTTGAGGCTCTGAAGGTTTTTTCCCCACCCTCTCCCACCGTGAAGTTCTTAACATATGATTCAAGACACAGGCCCTTCAGAATAAGGTTACTAATTCTTAAGAGCTGTAGTCATCCTTGCATAAAAATTTGTTGTTGCCCTGTTTGATCTGACTCTGCCAGCACACATCTATCTTTGCCAATTTTTAAAAAGGGTATTTATATTTAATGTGTTATGAATGAAGCATTTTCCTTTCTTCTTTAGCTTGTAGCCGATGGAAGTATTGCCATTACAGTGATGTTACCCATTATACACACAGCATCTGGCCTTTTCTTCCTCTACCACTGCCAACGCACTTAGTATGTATACAGACAGTGGAATGCTCAGGTATCCAAGGCTCATTAAATACACAGTAAGAAGTTGGGAAGGAGAAAAAGAGGTCAAAATCTATGTGGGTTCATCCCAGGGAAGCTAAAGGTCAAGGTTCTCCTGTGTGTGTTTAAAATATTTTTTAAATGAAAGAAGACACTGTTTTTATGTTTTGTGTGTCCAAGTGTTAACAGGATGAGAAACACTTTTTGTTCACACTCCTTTGTAACCTTGAACTGAGAATGTTGAGGTTCTTGCCTTTCTTTTTCATTGCATCCCACAGAAAGGTTATTCCAAATTCACTTGGCAATATTCAGACAAGCTATTTCCTAATCCTCAAAATAGCTTTTGTTTTGAGTGTTTCCCAAAAGTCTTAAAATATGTTCATGAACTGTATATATACTTCATTTACTAAGCTTTTTGGATTTAAAATCCTTACAGGAAAAATAAAACTTGAAGAACAAAGACTCTTAAATATTGTAAATCTAGATGAGCAGCAAAGGACATTAAAAGATCATCTTCTTCCAATAAATACAACGTTGTATAAATTCTCAGAAGAGAATATCACAAATACTAGGAAGTTTAATATTTTTTGTTCCTGCTGTGATTAATAGTAATTTATTAACTTTTAAACCAGAGAATATTTTTATTTAAAATAAAATTACTCATTGAGTAACAAATAAGAAGCAATACTATGAAGTGATTCAAATTTGAAAACCCTTTTCCAAGGGTTCTGCAGGGTATGGATTGTTCTCCCAAGAAATCATATTCTATCTTCTGAAATGGCAACTCATTTATTTCCTCATTCAACAAATACCTCTTGAGCGCCAACTGGCATTATGTTAGTACTGGTGATACAATAGGGGAGGAAACAGACATGAATCCAATAATCACACACATAACTATGTAATCACAGAGTGTGATCTGTGTTATGTGAGAAAAACATAGGGATCTTTGAGAGACTTCATTTAGCCTGAGCAATAGGGGAGAACCTTGTGAAGAACAACCAGGACAGCATGTGTGAGAACCTGAAAGAAGGTCAGTGTGTCCAGGACACAGAAGTTGAAGACGGAAGTGTCCCACAAGATAGCCTGGGTCTGGATCTTTCATGGTCTAAAATCTTGCTAAGTGTTTTAAGCAAAGGCATGGCAAGACCATATATGAATATTTAAAAAAGTCACTCCTGCTATTTTGTAGAGGATAAATTAGAGAGGGGAAAAAAGAATGGATGTGGAAAGACCAGATAGAGGCCTATTAAAATGGTTCCAGGGGAATTTATAGCAGTTGTGGTGGAAAGAGGAAAGTAGAGAGGTTCAAGGGCCTTCTAGAAGATAAACTCAATAGGAAAGTTCCTGGAATTATCTAGTGAACCTTAGAAGTATGGGCAAAAGCCCAAGTTGATGAGGAACCCATCTTCCTCACTGTTGAGGGGTAGTGGCATTTATGTGACATCAGCAGAGGTGACTGCTGAAGAAGGTAGACAAGTAATAGGCCATCACGTGGTAAATGTTTCAGTCAGAAACAGGAAAGCCAAAGTTTCTGCAAGGTAGCGGCCAAGCTAAGGTCGGCAGCAACAGCTGGGAGTTCTCTTGGGAAGGCTTGCTGAATGAAGCAACAAAGCATGACATTCAATACTGGTTATATATGGAGTGGCTCATGATTTCCCAGGCAGCTCTGCTCATGCCCCAAAGTAACCCAAGAAAGCTAAATCTGCAAGTCACCTGGCTTACCTTTAGGGCACATCCATGTGTGCTCAAAACATTTGTCTCCTTTACAACACAATAGTCTAAGGTTCCGCATCTTTCCTCCACTAAATAGAAGTTGGTGTTCTAGAAAGGTTTTGGAATGAGGAGTCAGAAGACCTGGGGCTAAATGGTGGGTCTGAACTTTTCTAGTGGTATACAAATTTAGAGGCACAGGTTCCATCATAATTAAAATGTGGTTAATAAAACTACAACTTTGCAGGGTTGTTGCAAAGTTTAGGTATGTAATAGATACTCCACAAATGGTAGAAACAACAATAACAACAAAATAATATTTTTTATTGTTAAATATCCTTTTCTCTCCCTTCTTTTATATATTTTCTCTTTTTGAGATTTTTTTTCACAACCATTGCTTCAGCTATTCATTTATCTGACAAATACTGTACATTTGATAGTTGTCAGACACCATGCAAGGCAATGGAAATGCATGGAAAAGACCAACGTTATCTCAGTCCTTACAGATCTTATACTTAGAGAGAGAAAGGCTGGGTCTACCCTGTGGCAGAGACAGCTGGCTGTCCACCAAAAATCCACATCCTTTTTTCTGAACACATGGTAGATTACATTTCTCAGCCTCCCTTGCAGTTGGATGTGGTTGTGTGACTCATTAATTCAATATAAGCAGAAGTAATATGTGTGTCACTTCTGGACCCAGGTTTTTAAGAGGTGGGTGTGCTTTCTCTGCTCTCTTTTTCT